>NC_089597.1:53098313-53398313 GCF_019320115.1 Miscanthus floridulus | reverse complement strand
TACTTTTTATACATTGGTTCCCAGATTTTGAATTCATGTCAGCTGATTATTTGTTAACTAAATGGCAAACTCTATATTTCCACGCCTATACCTTTTGTAATTTTGTTTGGTAGGGAAAAGATTCAACCCAGAATCATCTGGGCATGCTCTCCTCAGCTATAGGAAGCCTAAGCTAATTGGGGATGTGTGAGTATTCTCATGGATAGCCTTGTCAGTGCTAGTGTTTGTTTACGTCTAACAATTAGTTTCCTATTTGTTTCCCTGTTACAGTCTGCTGAACAACATGTAAATGGGCAATCCCAACAGAGATTGGCAAATTAGCAAAGCTCAACTTAATCTCTTTAGGAACCCCTTTTATGGCAGAACCCCCAAATCTGTGGGTCACCTTGAAAGCCTCCTGCACCTGTGAGTGGGAGCCTATCTGTGACAACTTTCTTCCATTACTGTTTTGTCTCCTTGAGGTAATTCTAGTTTAGTTTGCACTCATTGTATGCTTATGTTTTTTCAGAAACTTGTCATATAATGACTTGATGGTTACTGAGATCTGGTGTAATACAATGCAAGTAAGGATGTAGTTTTTATGTTTGTGCTTCTCTAGAACATAATTTTCTCATTGGACGTATGGCACACAGAGGAAGTTTAAATATAAGGTTTTTTCATGCTCATGGTTTTCTTGCAGCATAGTCAGAAGTCATTTCATCTGTGGTTCTATATTGAGCAGGATTGTAAGGGACTGCACCGATGGCAATGAAGTGCCAATGTGAAGAGCCGACAAGTAAGACTGCAAACTAGTTGCCTCTCAAAATTTCTTATATTTAGTGAGGGAAATAAAGTGATAATTCTTGCTTCTACTCAGGTAAATTTTATTTATGATTCCTATAATAACAACCTTGTATTTTCGATAAGGACGATCCCGCACCTCAATCGAATGAACAGATTGGGGAATATTATAACTCGTGTTCAAGACCATGGGTATAATGTGATATTCTCTTCTTCTTTTTGCAAGGATGTAATGATCTCTTCTTAGTGTCATTGAATGTAGAGCGTGGATGGCTAAAATAAATTAAATTTCAGTCTTGCAATATCTACTGTGAGGAAAATATATATTTGCATGTATACTAATTTTCACACCTAAACATTCGTATTGATAGGATAAGGGTTTTCATGGTTGTAGCACTGTAGGGTGTCATGTTTGAATGTATTCAATTTAAATTTGTTTTCCATTGCACACTTGATGTGTATTTTGTGGTGAAGTTAATTTTTTTTATTTATGGTGCAACCTAGAATTATGGAGCTTAAGGAATCTAAACACATGGATGATCTAATCATGTGGTGCATTGATCGACCTTGTTTGAATCTGACTTCAATTGTACAGTCAAATAAAGTTCAGAAACGGTTAGCCTTGTTTGCTCACTTGCTCAGTGGTCTTTATGATTATAGTTAAGTTCCTGGAATTGTCGCCAAGGATTAGGGACTACAAACATTGCTAAGATTATCTGTCTTGAACTAAATTGGAGAGCATTGATAATTATCTGAGGCTACCAAAATGCTTAGCAATCCCAGTTAGAAAATTGAAACGAGTTTATCAGTATTATGCAGTCAGCATTTCCATTATACAAAACCTGACAGCATGAATGTACTTAAATGGAGCCAATACAAACTACTCCCTTCATTCCAAATTGTAAGTCGCTTTGGTTTTTCTAGGTACCTAGCTTTTGCAATGCACCTAGACATTTTTTGTACGGTAGCTATGCACCTAGAATCCTAGGTATATACTATGTCTAGATACATAGTAAAGACTATGAACCTAGAAAATCTTAAGTGACTTGCTCAGTGGAAGAGAGTGAGCACATTTTGTGCCTGTCGAGTTTTAGAGTGTAGAAATGGGGTAAATGTTTTGAATTTTTCTAACACTTAGCACTGGCAGGTCAACTTGCTGTCAAACTTTGGAGCTGGTCGATGCGTGGCTAGATACGTGGCCAAGCTCAGCTGTTTTGCTCTCCACTCCAGCTCTGTCTCTCCTTTCCCTGGATTCCATCTACCGAGTTCACTTCCTTTGCTCTCTCTGTTCCTTTGGCGAGCTTGCTGTGCTGTCAAGACTCAAGACGCGTCACCAGCACCTCTTCAGTGCCATCTCAGCTTGGCCCTCCCGCCACTACCTCCCATGGCTGCTGTGCTTCTGCTTCCCTTCTTCCCTTCTCACGCCTTGCCATCAAGATCCAATGCTACATATTCACCATGAGCTCATCTATGTGCTCCGGCAGTCCTCTTTCCCATCTGCAGTAGAGTAGTGCAGCAGTGCGGGCAAACCATCTGCCCCACTGCCTGGCGGCAGCACATACTTGTGTTATCTTGCTTAGCATACGTCAGAGCTATCAATTTGTCTATAATTTGTGCTCGCACATCATAAATTCAGATTTAAACACTTGATCTTGTAATAACTCTAAACACCTGACTTACTATTCCTTGTTGTTTCTTTGTGCATGGATATGAAGTTGGCATTGTGAACCGATACGCAAGCGATCTTGGGTGTATCCTTGATGCATCGAGGGAATACCAGGGTGGGTTTCGCTTCAAATGATTGATACTGTTTCTGTCCAGGATTTTAGTTGTGTAATATGTTGATTGCCCGCTAGAAGATATGTTAGCTCTCAACTTTATTGGATAGTGACCTGTTAATTTCAATCGAGGACAATTTAGATGACTCTTGACACGAATTGTTTCGAATTATTTTTCATTACTTACCTAATTAACCTTAATCCACATCAATAAATACCCTAAGCGCTGGCGTCTTGCATTTCCGGGTCATGGCTGCCTTTTTTTAGCACAGTTGAGCTGGACTATGGTGACCTTTTTCGGCAGGGCTGTGTCTATATATGGCTAGTGCCTAGTGGCATGCAATTATGCACCAAGCCCAAGGATTTTCAATTGCAGTTGCTTTCGACTTCCAACTAAATTCTGAAGTACAAATCTTTGCAAAGCAAGTGCAAAACGTATGTCCATGTTCTGTCACTCCTTAGAGCATCCATAAATTCTTGGCATTTATTCGATGTGCACGCATGTGCGTGCTTATTTGCTGGTGGTGTATGTTGAGTGTGTGTCTACCTAGTACTTTTTTATAACAAAACAGATAAACAGAGTCAGAGAGAATTTCTGCATTCTCCCCACTGATGGCCATATTAAATGCAGAGGGAACCCTGTCCTCTTTCTTCCCCAAGAGAAGCCTTCCTCGCGCTCTCGACTCACCTGCCTCTAGCAATGAAGGCGCCTCCATCTTCCTCCTTCCTATTGTTGCTCCTGCTGTTCTTCCCTTCAAGCGGCCTTGCCGCCCCCAAGGATTTCAACTATGAAGGTTCTCCTCTGTTGTGGTTTCCAAGGACTCATTTTTTATTAGTGGTGTCTGTCTCTGTTAGGTTTTTTTGCACTGTTAGGTGTTGATTTCTGTGGTACTGGCAGTGCAAGTTCTTATGATGATCAAGAGCCTCCTCAAGGACCCCCATGGTGCGCTAAAAAACTGGGACCCAGACTCCGTTGATCCCTGTAGCTGGTCCTTTGTCTCCTGCTCACCAGAGAATCTTGTCACTGCACTGTAAGCTAGACCCCTACTCTCCATCTATTCTTACCTCCAAATCAAAGCCACCATATAGTTCTCATGTCCTTATGTTTGCATGTTTGACAGGGAAGCTCCAAGCAAGGACCTTTCCGGCCTGCTCTCCCCGAGCATAGGGAACCTGACAAAACTTGAGACACTGTGAGTATTGTTCCCATGGATAGAGCAAGTCTTAGTGGTGAGTGTTATTTTTTTTAACTTTTTTTATTGGGAGGTGTTCTTTTTTTTTTGTCCCAGTCTGCTGCAGAAGAACAACATAATTGGGCCAATCCCAACAGAGATTGGCAAGTTAGCAAAGCTCAGGACACTTGTTCTGTCCAGTAACAAATTACATGGTACAATCCCAAACTCCTTAGGCTGCCTTGGAAGCCTTCAGTACATGTAAGTGAAGCATACGCTCCAATTTGCAACAACGTGTTTTTCTTTGAGCCATTTCGTAAAGGTTTGTGTTCTTGCCAGGGTAAATCATAGCCTGGTTTGCACTCACTCTGCACTCTTGTCTTTCAGAGACTTGTCGTACAATAACTTGAGTGGTCCAATACCAAAAACGTCTGCAAGAACGTTCAAGTAAGTATCCAGTCTTGTTTTCATCTCAGACGTATGGCATTTATATAGGAAGTCAATGGTTTGGAAGAAATTTGTAGAAAGTTTAAAATCTGTGGTTTTTCTGTCTGTTGTTTTCTTTCAGCATAGTCGGGAATCCTCTTATCAGTGCTGCAGAACAGGACTGTGGCAGGACAGTGCTGAAACCAAAGGTCTATCCTTATATCGCTGGTGAACAGCAGAAGCCCCAAGGTTGGCAGTCGCTTACCTTATAGGATCATATATACCTCTTTCGCAAAAAAAAAAAAGGAGGATATATACCTGATGAAGCTCAGTTATTAAGGTCTAGCAACAACACCCAGGTTGAATAAGCCATTCCTGTTCCGGCAAAATGGCAGACACGTAATCAAATATTACACAGTTCTTAGGCAGCCCTGTTGTCTCTTCTTGCCGGCTAGTATGCTGTAAACGAACTCTTCACACTTCGCATAATGATTATTACGCAGGTCTCCTCCCATCTTACATAATGTTCTGCAATTGCCGTTCGATTCAGTAATCAGATCCAGTCTTGTGTCTGTTCTTCTCTGCGACTCTGCAGCATATTTCCATCTCAGACATGACACATATAGGATGTCAGTATTTTCAATTTGAAAGAAATTTGTATAAAGCTTAAGAACTGTAGTTTTTTGGCATTGGTTTTTGACGTATACCTGGAACCCGGGTCATCGAAGCCATGACTAGTCCACAAGACGGGGTTGGGCGGGACCGATTGGTTAAGATGTAATTTGGGATGTCTCATTTACTTGGCGCATAAGGTTTAGATGGACAGGCATGTAAACCAATCAGATTGTGATTCTGTTGTAACCAATTAGAAAACCAAACTGTAAACCGATCAAGCTAGCTAAGACCATATGCAGTAAGAAGCTCCCTGATCGAACACACCCCTACACACATATCGAACCAGCATTCAGTACACAGACAATATAAAACACCATACCAGGTGTAGGGCACCCCACCTACACCAAATCTTCGTGTCGTGATACCTCTATGATTTACTATGCGTGATGCATCAAATCACTCATTGGTGAAGGGAGATGGGAAACGCCACACATCCTTTGGGTTGGGTGAATTTCATATATACGCCAAGACGGCTTGCGTTATCAGACATGTGTACAACACATATACTCCCTCCGTACCTATAAAGAAAGTCGTTTAGGACAGCATTTAGCATACCAAGGAGTGATTAATTAGGGTAGAGTTTTCCCTGTCTGCTCCTATTAAATACGGTTGCGGGTGCATTCCATGCAAGAAAGTTTCCCAGCTCAATCGGTTAGTGGAGCAAGGCGTGAGTCTTGAGGAGCTGAGTTCGATACTTGACGGGCGCACTTTTTTGCTGGTGGCTGCATGGCGCGCTTTTTTCCTTGCTGCGATCGTTTCTGGCGCATTTTTGTCTCTGTTGTTTGCTGGATTGGACGGCAGCCAAAACGCATGCCAGGGGCAAACACGTCCAAATACTCCCCAGCGAGTGTAGAACGACTTCCTATATGAAAACGCCCCACTCGCCCAGAACGACATCCTTTATAGGTATGGAGGGAGTACATATTCTATCAACCGCCCACTGTCGAAGCGGGAGAGTCACGGACGCAAAGACTGGACCTAAACTCAGTGAACACTGTACATGTAAGCCTTTGGTCATAATGTCCACGAACTGGTGCGATGATGGAACATGCAGCTTGTCCACATGTCCCAAGGCTACCTTCTCATAGATGAAGTGGATGTCGATCTTGATGTGCATCATGCGGCAATGATGGATGGGACTGACAATCATATAGACAACGCTAACATTGTCGTAGTACACACCAGTCTCACGAGCAATCAAGACATGGATCTCCGAGAGAAGCTGGTAAAGCTAGTAGTGTTATACTTATAGAATCACTAGGAGTAGATCTAGCCGGGGTGCTTGATGAATCAAAGACCTAGAACACGTTCTAATGCAACGAGAGAGAAACAGAGGGGTGGATGAGGGCTGACGAACCTGACACCGCGGAGGGGGATGATCCAGAGGCCGCCATCGGGTTCGTTGGTGAAGTCTGCACACGGGTAGCGACGGTCGGGGAAGACGGGTCGGAGATGCGGTGCCGGCGGTGAAGATCGACGGCGGCGCAGTGTAGTGGTGGAGGTACTTCCCGTCACTGGCTACGCCCCTCACTTAGATCGGGTTTAGGGTTTGTCGGTGGGGAGCTCGGCTCAGGCCAACCTCGTGATAAGAGCCGTCGGCCCCACCTCTTTTTATAGCGTAGGGTGATAGGGCCCTCTAGCCATGGTGGGCTGGGCGCCCCCGATCAGGGCGCGAATCAAAGGCCCAACTGGACCATTGGGTCTAGTTAGGATTAGAGATCAATCTAACAATCTCCCCCTTGATCTCTTTCCATCTTTCACTTTCATATCATTTACTTTTGTTCATTCTATTACAGATTAGCGCATAGAGCATGTCTTATCGTCACGGTCCATTGCCGATAGATTTAACAGCTACAATACACTACTCTACTTCTGAAATAGATACTTATCTTTGGGCCTTCTTTTGTCTAGGAATTATAGGCTTTCCCTTAAACCCATGCCGGCTACATGTTCTCTGAACACGTTGGGTGGTAAGCCTTTTTGTAAGCGGATCCACGATCATCTTTACTGTACTTATATGCTCAAGACTTATGACTTGATCCCGGACTTTATCTTTCACAACATAATACTTTATGTCAATGTGTTTAGCAGCACCACTTGACTTATTATTGTGAGCATACTGTACTACAGGATTATTATCGCAGTATAACTTAAGTGGTCTATAGATGTCGTCAACCACCTTCAAACCGGGTATGAACTTCTTTAGCTAGTTCACCTGCCCCGCTGCCTCATAACACGCTACAAACTCGGCATACATTGTGGACGATGTAGTGACGGTTTGTTTTGAGCTTTTTCTATGAAATAGCTCCCCTTGCAAGAGTGAATACATATCCAGACGTGGATTTTCTATCATCTCCCGCATAATCAGAATCTGAATACCCCTACTATATGGAGTGAATCAGATCTTCTATACGTCATCATGAGGCCTTTCATTCCTTGCAAATAACGCAAGACTTTCTTTACTAATTTCCAGTGTTCTATTCTAGGATTGCTCTGGAATCTGCCAAGTAACCTCGGTAACAAATGCCAAGTCAGGGCGCGTACATACTTGAGCATATTGCAAGCTTCCGACAGCTGAAGCATATGGAACCGCTTTCATTTGATCGATCTCATATTGGTTCCTGGGGCATTGAAAATCCCCATATCTGTCGCCCTTGACTATAGGAGCAGGTGAGGGACTACATTTGTGCATACTGAATTTCTTTAAGATTTTCTCTATGTATGCCTTTTGTGACAGTCCTAATACCCCTTTACTTCTATCTCGGTGAATCTCGATCCCTAGAACGAACGAAGCTTCACCAAGATCTTTCATATCAAATTTTGAGGACAAAAACTTCTTTGTCTCCAGTAGTAGACTGACATCACTACTAGCAAGTAAGATATCATCCACATACAGGACAAGGAAGATGAACTTCCCATTCTTAAACTTTGTATAGACACAATTATCCTCTACATTCTCTTTAAACCCAAAATTTCTTATTGTCTGATCAAACTTCAAGTACCACTGTCTTGAAGCTTGTTTTAATCCATAAATGGATTTCTTTAGGCGGCATCCCATTCGTTCTTTTCCTTCCATGACAAAACCTTTCGGTTGTGCCATGTAAACATTTTCCTCCAAGTCCCCGTTGAGAAATGTCGTCTTTACATCCATCTGATGTAATTCTAAATCGTAATGTGCCACTAATGCCATTATGATTCTGAAGGAATCCTTACATGAGACTGGAGAAAAGGTCTCATTGTAATCAATCCCTTCTCTTTGCGTAAAGCCTTTTGCCACAAGTCGCGCTTTATATCTCTCTATATTCCCTTGAGAGTCAAGTTTTGTTTTGTAGACCCATTTACAACCTACTATTTTGGACTCCTTTAGGAATTATTTCCAAATCCCAAACTTTATTGGCATTCATAGATTTCATTTCATCTTCCATGGCCTCAAGCCACTTTGATGAATGATCACTTCTCATGGCTTCTTCAAATGAGGTGGGATCATCCTCCATTTGAAATTCCTCAGTGTTGTACACTTCATAGTCAGCAGGAATAGCTGATTTTCTAACTCTTTGAGACCTTCTAGGGGCCTCCATATTTGGCACATCTTCTGTTTGAGGCTGTTGTTGCTCCCCCTCATGTGTGGCAATTGTATCTATAGGATCCTGAAGAACAGGTTCCTCATCGTCATTCATTGTTGCCACAGGCAGGAATAACAACTAGGTGCTGGTACCATAGTATCTTGTACTATCGGTGCAGCGACAACAGGTAGTGAGAAAAATATGCTCATGAATCATCGGAGTGGGCAGCATACACCCGCTTCTCTTCAAAGTCAATTTCTCGAGCTACCATGCTCCCCCTCATCATTTCATCCTCTAGGAAGACAAGTGTGTCTCATTTTCCACAAACTTTGTATGTCTATCTGGACAGTAGAAACGAAAACCTTTTGACTTTTCTGGGTAGCCAATGAAATGGCAACTTACTGTTTTGGGATCTAGCTTCCCAATGTTTGGGTTAAATACTTTAGCCTCAGCAGGACTCCCCCACACACGTAAGTGGTTTAGTGAGGGTACTCTTCCTGTCCACAACTCATACGGTGTTTTGGGCACCTGACTTACTGGTACTCTATTGAGAATATGAATGGCGGTTTTTAACGCCTCCATCCACAGGCTCATCGGTAAGGTGGAGTAACTTATCATACTGCGCACCATATCCATCAGGGTACGATTGTGTCTTTCAGCTACTCCATTCTGCTGAGGTTCGCCTGGTGTAGAATACTAGGCTACTATACCATTCTCCTATAAGAACCTTGCAAAAGGTCCAGGAACTTGGCCATATGGGGTATGCCGACCAGTAGTACTCCCCCACTGGTCGGACCTGACTATCTTAATCTTTAAATTATGTTGGTTTTCAACTTCTGCCTTAGATATCTTAAATTTATCCAATGCTTCTGTTCTGTCTTTGATTGGATAAATGTAGCCATAACGAGAGTAATCATCTAGTGAATGTTATGAATGAATCATAACCATCCACACTCTTTACAGGAAACGGACCACAGATGTCTGTGTGAATAATCTGTAGAATTCCTGCACTTCGTTTGACATCTTTCTTAATTTTCTTTACATACTTTCCCTTAATGCATTCTCTGCATCGTTCTAAATCTGAGAGCTCTAATGGAGGAAGAATATTCATTCTTAACTAGTCTTTCTATTCTACCCCTCGAAAATATGGCCTAAACGATAGTGCCATAATTTCGACAATGCATCAGTGAGCTCTCTTTCGTTTTCTATTTACATCCGCAGATGAGGATACATTCACATTGTCGTACGCAACGTTCCCATCATCGCATACAACATTCACATCATCACGTAGTGATAACAGATAAAGCTCATTTTGTAAGATAGCAAGACCAACACATGTATTATTAAATGTTATCTTACATTTGCCATTTCTAAAATGGCAATCATATCCATCATTATCCAAGCATGAAACACTAATCAAGTTTCTCTATAACGAGGGAACATAAAGAACATCTCTAAGTATAAGTTTGAAATCCATCAGCAAGCTCTAGAGAAAGATCGCCAATGGCTTCAACTTCTGCTCGGACTCCTATTTGCTACTTTAACGTGTCTTTCGCTTCTTTCCAGTAGTCCTCGTCGAACGGAATCCCTGTATATAATTAGCAACATGAACAATTGAATAATAACAATAACAATTACATGCCTTAGTTCCAACGTTGGTCAAAATCAAAACATACAATTGTCCTCTACACTAATTCTACTATCACCGTTGGGCAGAAATAGAATTAGTGCAAGATAAAACATCATAATATTGCCATTAATCAATGTTGGTCAGAATAATAATAATATTATAATCAATTAAAACATATCCATTTTCAAAATTAAATTCTCCCGTTGGTTCAAATTTAATAATGAAAATAACATCTTTAAATACTGCAGCGGAAAAAATGAACTCATTTTCTTGAATTTTTACCCACAGGGAAAAAATACTTTTTCTATTTTCTTTTGAGCCAATTTCCATTTTTCAAATTTTCATGGAAAAAGAAAAAACAAAAATCGGCTCGTGGGCTCATTGTGACTTTCTTGGCCCAAAAACCGGCAAAAGTCGGCTCGGGCCCATCTCTCCACGTGCGCGCTGTCCGCACCCAAGCCGCAACGTGGGCCTAGGCCAGACAAAGCTCCACGCGCCACCGTATGGCCTGTGATGCGGCCCAGTGCATCTAGCGTCGTTGGATCCGATTGAACGGCTAGCACGACGTCTTTGGGCGAACAAAACCGCCCCCTCGGCCGCATCGGCCGAAACCCTAATGGCCATTCGGCCTTCTCCTCTCCCTTCCCTCTCTTAGCCTGAGCAAGCCCGAGTGACGAGCAACGATGGCGAGAGCAAGCAGAGAGCCCCAGCGCCGTCGCCGGCTCCCTCACCGTCGTGCGTGCTCCCCAGCGGGTGAGCATGCCGCCATCGAGCGGCCTGGCCACGGCGCCCTGGCCGCGGTTGCCCCTGTGGCCTAAGTCCGGCGAGTAGCTCCCCCCGGGCTCAGCCTTCTTCTCTCTGCGCGCCATTCTACACGACAGCGAGGTAATCCCTCTGGGTCTCCATCTTCCCCTTTTCCCCTTCTTTGGTTCTTGTTTGCTCTTCTCGGTTTTGACCGATTGGGATGGGAATTAGGGTTAACTATGTTAGGGTTAGGGTTTCAGGATGGGCACTATTTATCTTCCCTAGAGGGACTCTACTGTTTTAGGGTTCGACATCGCATGCTAAGCCCTCCTTGTCTTTCTTTTACCTAGTTAGGGTTTGGGTTAGGATAAACCCTCTTCTTTTCTCATTTCCTTAACCCAGTTAGGGTTAGGGTTCAACCAAACCCTCTGTTCTTGTTAGATCTGCACTGGATCTAACCTTCTACTTTCTTTTCTAATCGGTTTACCCATTCTAGATCTAAAACCCTAGCAACCGATGGCTTTGATACCATTGTTATACTTATAGAATCACTAGGAGTAGATCTAGCCAGGGTGCTTGATGAATCAAAGACCTAGAACACGTTCTAATGCAATGAGAGAGAAATAGAGAGGGGTGGATGAGGGCTGACGAACCTGACACCGTGGAGGGGGATGATCTAGAGTCCGCCATCGGGTTTGTTGGTGAAGTCTACGCATGCGCAGCGACGGTCAGGGAAGATGGGTCAGAGATGCGGTGCCGGCGATGAAGATCGATGGTGGCGCAGTGTAGTGGTGGAGGTACTTCCCATCACTAGCTGCGCCCCTCACTTAGATCGGGTTTAGGGTTTGTCAGTGGGGAGCTCGGCTCAGGCCAACCTTGTGATAAGAGCCGCCGGCCCCCACCTCTTTTTATAGTGTAGGGTGACAGGGGCCCTCCAGCCATGGTGGGATAGGCGCCCCCGATCAGGGCGCGAATCAAAAGCCCAACTGGGCCGTTGGGTCTAGTTAGGATTAGAGATCAATCTAACAAGTAGCCCTCGACGACGACATGAGCGGCAGCCCAATACTTGGCCTCGACACTGGAGTGAGACACGTTGGTTTGTCACATGGATGACCAGGACACTAGGTTGTCGCCAAGAAAGGAGTAGTAGCTAGAAGTGGAACGCCGAGAGTTTGGGAAGCTAGCCCAGTTAGCGTCGGAGTACGCGATCAAAGAATCAATCAACCTTGTGTTGATGTGGAGGCCATCTTAAAACGCTCCCTTCACATAGAGAAGGATGCACTTGATCAGCATGAGATGCATGAAGAGGCACACATACTTCACAGCATATGCCAAATCTGGTTATGTTAGTGTAAGGTACTAGAGTGCACCCATAAGACTCTGGTACTCCATTGGATTAGCAACAGGGGCGCCTTTCGTCGCCGATAGCTTGGCACAAGCATCCACGCGAGTTGAAGTGGAGTGGCACTCATCCATGTCGATGCGTTGATAATGTACTGCCACTAGAACGGGAACATGTCGTAGGGAAACTATGTCACGGAGATACAAAGAAAGAGGTGTAGAGCGTCAAGGTCTGTCATGGAGAACTTAGAGTGGAGAGACTTGTGATGTGCCATAATAGTGTCATAGATGAGGATGTGAGAACGATGTCGTTGACGTATAGTAGGAAGTAGGCGACCTGATCCCACTCCTTGTACACAAAGAGGGACATGTCAGAGACTGAGGCAATGAAGCTCACCTATTGAATCTACATGGTGAATTGTTGGCACCATGCTCAAGGGGCTTGCTTGAAACCATAGAGGGAGTGCTGCAATAGACAAACAATGACAGGAGTCACCATGTAGACGAAGGCAGGCAACTGCTGGCAGTAGATATCTTGGTTAAGTGATCTTGAAGAAACACGTTCTTCATGTCACCATGCCTTGGAGGTGGTGATGCCGGGGATAGTCTAGATCGTCATTGGCTTGATGATCGGATTAAACGTCGTCTCATCGTAGTCGACGTCGTGCTACTGTGCAAAGCCGAATCAATCTAGCGTGCTTTTTTGTGGCATGCAAGAGTGTCTCGACATGGAAATTGTGCTTGTAGATTCACCTTCTTGACACCACATTGGCTCTAGAAGGCCGAGGAATAAGGCGCCATGTATTGTTGTCGATGCCTTATACTCGACCACCATGGCAGCGCTCCAGTTTGAATCAGCAAGCACGCTACGATAACTAGCCGGGCTGGATTGGCGACACCTTAGTGTGGGAGGCGGAGAAATTCAAGGGATCAACCAGCTTCAAAAAACTAGTCTGAGAGCGAGTGAACATCCGCCTAGGTGCTGGTGGCTGTAAGGAGGTAGCAGAATCATGAGATGCGATCTGGGGAGAGGACAAGGGACCGTGGAGGGTGATGAGGCACACTGTAGATGTGTTGTACACTCGACAGGGAACGATGGGTGGTGCAGCGCTAGGGCAGGGATCGAGGCCGATGTCTCAAGATGGGGTGGTGGTTAGAGTTGGACGCGACATGGGGATTCATGGCACGGAGAGGGAAGGGACAACGTCCCAATGACGGGTGTCGGCTAGGGTTTGGTAGCTAAAGAGAAGGAGGTAGGATGAGAGCATGTGCTCATGTTCAACACATTATATATTCTATCAGGGGTGGTAAAAAAGCATCCATAGTTTTCATAGGATTGCAACGGGAATGTGTCGACAGTGATGTCCTATGCCTATATCACTGGTGAACAGTAGAAGACAACAGTGATGCTGTCAATAGGAATATCATCGGCAGTCCTCCGAGGGGTATCCCACGAAGGTAGATTGATCGGCAGAGGAGTGTGAGATGAAGAACAAGAAGGCAATAGAGACACATGAGTTAGACAGGTTCATGCCATTAGTATGATGTAATACCCTACTCCTATGGTCTGTTGGTTTGTATTAGCTATCATATGATATGCCATGATTTTAGAGGGGGTCCCTGCCCGCCTTATATAGTCCAGGAGGTAGGGTTACAATGTCGGTTAGATCTGAGAGATAACTAGAAAGTAATAACTGATTACAGGAATCTTGGGATCATACATATCCTAACAGATCTCGTAGTATCTTCAGGATATCTTCCCGGTTGTCTTGCGGTAGGCGCCGAGCAGAGTCGTGCCTCGCAAGGCTTCATCTTGTGGGCTGGGCCACCCCTAGGGGCATAGCCCATGTGGCCTGCCGTGGGTATCCGGGGTGTACACCCCCACAGCTAGTCCCCGAGCGCCTTGTACCCATTGTGCAACGCCATCTTGAGCTCATCGAGTAGGTGCGGATAACACCGAGCAGTCAAACTCATGGTCCAACCACCGTGTTGAATTGCCGAGCAGCGTGAAACCATCGCCGAGCAGCATGACCGGTCACCGAGTAGCGTGAACCGTCATCGGTAGCGTGACCTATTGCCAAGCAGTGTGACCCAAGTATGACTTGCCATAAGGGTGTAAGGAGCTTAAGTTTAGAATCAAAAATTGCTTCGTAGTGGACCAAGTGTGACCACTTAGAGTCCAAAAAAAGTTGTAGGAGTCAATATTCTTCTATAGGCATGTAGTCATCGAGAAAAAATTCCACACACTCACCGCGAGGTGAAGTGTGCCCACTTAGTCCCCGAGCCTGACAGCAGATGATGTAGTCATATGGTGCCAAGGTCAGAAACTAGAAGAATAGTAGAAAAACCAGCCGAGCAGGCAGCCAGTCCCTGGGCGTGGCCCAAAAGAGAGAAAGCACATTCACCGCAAGGTGAAGTATGCCCACTTAGTCCCCGAGCCTGACAGCAGATGATGTGGTCATGTGGTGCCAGGGTCAAAAACTAGCAAAACAATCAAAGATCAGTGGAGTAGGCAGCCAGTCCCCGAGCTACAGGTGGAGACATCAGAAATCAAACCGTGGAGAAAAAACCAGAGTAACGGCTGTACAGTGTCGGTTACTGAGCCTCAATAAATGGCGGAGAAGTCGGCAATATTTTGGTGAGTAGCAACTAATGGCAGCAATAAATGAGCGACATGGGTTGCGGTTGCGTAGAAGCCTAGGTAACGGCCCATATGCCGCATCGGAGAAATTGGAGCAGCGCAAATCGCGGGAACGGTTCCAAAAAAAACCCTTGAATGCGGAACATTGGGGAAAATCCTATATAATAGTGCCGCCGCATACCCTATTCCCACTTTTTCCACTTCATCTTCCTCCTCATCTCTCACTCCACCGAATCCGCAACCACATTTGCCTTCGCCGCCAAACCCTAACCAGATCTGAGAGATGGCACGAAGAATGGAGCTGCGAATCGAAGAAGACGAGTCCCAAGAAGACGGACGCCGTGGCCCGACACGATGAGGAGTGGGTGTCGTCATGAATAGGAGAAGCGGAGCTAAACCGATTGGTGAAAGCCAGTGTCTCCCCGACCGTGCTACCGCCGATGGTGGCCAGCCCTCGGTGAGTCCTTCCAACACCTCATATTGACGAAGCGAGCAGTGGTATTCGAGGACTATGTTCCATACATGAGCCGCAAACATTCGATGTGACAGGTACTGTAGCAACTTTTTAAACTTTGGGGTCCAACTAAACAGGGCCTCTGTGTGCCTTGCGTTTGCGTCCCCCTACAGTGCCACTGGCCACTGCCATCTCGCTCGGCTTTGCCTAGCTGCCTTTCTCCCTCCCTTTGTGTGGCCTGTGGCGTGTGGGGAGAGAGAGAGAACAGAGAAGGCTGGACTGCGCTGCACCTGCACTGGGTTTGCATGTTTTTCTTGGCCTCACGCTTGTTCCATGTTTGAACATACAACATTGCACGCAGGACGCAGGCGCACACACCCTCTCCTCAGTCCTCCCCTTGCCCTTGGAACGAACCGCCACCCTTCCTCGCGCTCTTCTCTTGGCTCCACCCCACCACCTCTGCCTCCTCCCTTCGGCAATGGAGGCGGCGCCTCCATCTTCTCCCCCTCCCTGGTGGAGCTACTCTTGCTGCTGCTCATCATCTCCTCCCATTGCAGCGCTCTCCTCTCCCCCAAGGGCGTCAACCCTGAAGGTTCCTCCGTCCTTCCTCTCTTTCTCTTTTTGTTGTTTCGTTACGGTACTCTCTTTCTACAGTTCTACTAGTTTCTATCTCTGTTCCGGTTTGCCTCGAGTCAAATCGGTGTTTTTGACGGTTCTTTCTCGAATGGAAATGAAATCAAGGACTTCACTGTTGGCTGTCTTCGTTGTGTTGCCTCTTGCATTGGTGAGAGCTCACTGATTTCTCTGGTATTTATATGTATAATGTTGTGCAGTGCAAGCTCTGATGACGATCAAGAACATGCTCGAGGATCCCCCATGGCGTGCTCAAGAACTGGGACCAGAACTCCGTGGATCCCTGCAGCTGGACCACCGTCAGCTGCTCGCTGGAGAATTTCGTCACCAGACTGTAAGCATTCCCACTTCCCTCCCTCCTCTATGTGCACTGCTTCCAGACCCAGATCAATTTCACTGCAGAGTTCTTCATTCCCCATGTCCATGTGTTCTTACCAATGTTCTGTGGACTGTGGTTATTTGATTGTTTGGCAGGGAGGTCCCAGGCCAGAACCTCTCTGGCCTGCTCTCCCCAAGCTTAGGGAACCTGACCAATCTTGAGACTCTGTGAGTACTACTTCTTCTCCCCAGGATGATAGATAGATAGCCTTGTCATTGCCAGTTTCTGCTTTCAGTCAGGTGTGGTTCCTTTTTGACTGGAGCCATGTTGGATCTTTTGCTTTCCTTCCCTGTTGCAGTCCTCCTGCAGAACAACAACATCACCGGCCCAATCCCGGCAGAGATTGGCAAGCTTACAAAGCTCAAGACACTTGATCTCTCTAGCAACCACCTGTATGGTGGAATCCCCACTTCTGTGGGCCACCTTGAGAGCCTGCAGTATCTGTGAGTGCCAACTCTACAGTAGTAGTACATGCAAGCCTCTCATTAATTAATGCTGTTCTTCAGGCGTTCACATTAAATAGTTCCTGTCTCTTGTCATGATAAGCTGGATTTGTTGCCATGTCCAGGAGGCTCAACAACAACACCCTGTCTGGTCCATTCCCTTCAGCATCAGCTAATTTGTCCCAGCTTGTTTTCCTGTGAGTAGTTTCTCACTGTTTGTGTTCATGTTTGGGTGTTATTTTACTTGGGTTTGTGTTCACTGTACACCGTGTCTTTCAGAGATTTGTCATATAATAACCTGAGTGGTCCAATACCGGGATCTTTGGCAAGAACATTCAAGTAAGGCTGGAATTTTGTGCCTGTTTCCCTACATATGACACTAGAACAGGAAATGTTAGACTGAAGGCTATTCTGCTATTGATGTTCTTGCAGCATAGTTGGGAATCCTCTCATCTGCGGCACCAACACCGAGAAAGATTGCTATGGGACTGCCCCAATGCCACCAGTGTCCTACAACCTCAGTAGCTCACAGGGTGCTCTGCCACCGGCAAAATCTAAAAGCCACAAGTTTGCAATTGCATTTGGTACAGCAATTGGTTGCATCAGCTTCCTCTTCCTTGCTGCTGGATTTCTGTTCCTGGTGGAGGCATCGTAGAAACCGGCAGATCCTTTTCGATGTCGATGGTAAGCAGACCTCCATGTTTACTTTCAATCCATACATCATTTGGTAGCCTGAGAAATTAACAGTTAATGATGAAAATTGTTCTTGGAATGAATTGGCCACATGCAGACCAACACATGGAGAACGTTAGCCTTGGAAACGTGAAGAGGTTCCAGTTCAGGGAGCTTCAGTCTGCGACAGACAATTTCAGCAGCAAGAACATACTAGGAAAAGGTGGCTTTGGATATGTTTACAGAGGGCAGCTCCCTGACTGGAACTCTTGTGGCTGTGAAGCGACTGAAGGACGGCAATGCTGCAGGGCGGTGAGGCACAGTTTCAGACTGAGGTTGAGATGATCAGCTTGGCACTGCACAGAAATCTTCTCAGGCTCTATGGGTTCTGCATGACCGCCACTGAGAGGTTGCTGGTCTATCCATACATGTCAAATGGAAGCGTTGCATCAGCGCCTGAAAGGTAAGCTTTCTCAAGATTCCAATGTGATTAATAATGATAACCCACTTGCAGTAGTGCAGAACAAATTCTCTCTCTTTTTTTCTCCTGATCATACCATGCCTAAAGGACGGTGTCAAATTGCAAGTTGCAACCTGACAAGCCGAATTCGGAAAATAACTGGAATTGGATTCTAGTGTTCCCTTATTTTCCCATTGGACAAATGTTGGCACAGCACAAAAGCAAGCATACTGATTCCTATCAATGCAAATCTTCACTTTATTCCACAATGATCACTACAGGGAAGCCACCTTTGGACTGGGTGACCAGGAAGAGGATAGCTCTTGGCGCAGGGAGGGGGCTACTGTACCTGCACGAACAGTGTGACCCCAAGATCATACACAGGGATGTCAAAGCAGCCAACATCCTTCTAGATCACTGCTGCGAGGCTATTGTTGGTGACTTTGGGCTCGCTAAGCTCCTCGATCATCGGGATTCACATGTCACCACTGCGGTGCGAGGCACTGTTGGTCACATTGCGCCTGAGTACCTCTCCACTGGTCAATCGTCTGAGAAGACCGACGTCTTCGGATTTGGCATCCTGCTACTGGAGCTGATCACCGGTCAGACTGCACTAGAGTTTGGAAAGGCAGCAAACCAGAAGGGAGCCATGCTTGATTGGGTAAGAAATCTACAAGTCTTGTTTAACTCATCGAACAACAAGAACTTATGTGTAAACAATCAATGGATTGTTGGGTTCTTGATTTATTAGGCAGAAAACATCAATAATAAATCAGAAAGATCTGCCAAAAGGTGTGTGTTTGATCAAGCAATCGTCGGTTTTGTTGTTGATCAGGTGAAGAAGATGCACCAGGAGAAGAAGCTGGACGTGCTGGTGGATAAGGGGCTGAGGGGGCGGGTATGACAGGATCGAACTAGAGGAGATGGTGCAGGTGGCGTTGCTGTGCACGCAGTACCTCCCCGGCCACCGGCCAAAGATGTCGGAGGTGGTCCGGATGCTGGAAGGTGATGGGCTTGCAGAGCGGTGGGAGGCTTCGCAGCGCGCGGACTCGCACAAGTTCAAGGTGCCTGATTTCACTTTCAGCCGCTGCTACTCCGACCTTACCGACGACTCGTCACTGCTGGTGCAGGCCGTCGAGCTGTCAGGCCCAAGATGACACCACCACCACCACCAGTTTGCACTTGTACAGCGTAAGGACCGATAATCCTGTGTAGATTGCCAGATTGGGGAATAAAATGAGCCATACTATACTAGAATAACTATAGATGTGTATTAGATGACTGTACAAAAGAAGAGCATAAGGTTTGTACTGATTTGGATATTTACAGAATTAGTAGTTGAGACAATAAGACCAAGTAAAGGAGCTTTTTATTGAATCGGAAAGTGTTTGCTTGGGTTGTCAGGCTCTGTTGACTCTTCCCTCTTATGCTTTTCCTTGCTGTATTTTTCAGAATGCAACAGGTTTTGAAATATTATCAGAGTCCTTAGTTGATTTGGACATAAATGAAACATTGTGCCAAGCCTTGAAATTTATTTTTTTTCTAAGAAGTGACAGGAGATGTGGGCTGCATTTCAAAGAAGGGAGTTGCTAAATCTGACCTGAGTGTTTCATGAGACTCCAACAACATAGAATCGAAGTATGCAATTGCATGTGTCCTAGACTTATTTTGCACTATCCTCCCGGCAAAGCATCACCGGCTTTCACATATCCATTGTAGAACTGCATGAGGAGTAGTTCTTCTGTGTCTGGAAGTGAACATCAGCTGGTAGCATAAAGAACAGAAATCCAACAGTGAGCATTGCAGAATTACAAGCCTGTAAGTACAACATGTAAGCCCAGGAAAACTGGGTATAGGTTGAAGCGTTGCAATAAAGTAGCTGCTCAAACGTGAAACAAAGTAGCTGCTCAAATGTGACCATAAGTACTTAGCTTGCATTTGTGTGATCAAATAAACTGATCTTGGCAACATATATGCAGTGTATGTTTTAGCAACCGTATATGTGACCAAAAGTGCAAGATTCAGCACAATAGGATGCATCTATGAGATCAAAAGTGCACAATAATCTTATAATCAAATCGAGCATAATGCTATGTCATCCTGTAGGTGCAAGCTGCAAGACCAAACAACGTGGTTTCCATTTTTTCGGATAAACTAACATATGTGAGACCAAAAGTATGCCATCCTGTAGGAGATACCAGCAGTGTATAACTACTATATATACATGAGACTTAAGTACAGCTGTAAAAATTATGAGTAATCAGGTAACAAATGCAGTAATTAAAACCTGAAGAACAGTGTGTTACCCACTTGCCAGTAGATGCATAAAGTGATGCTTCAAATCCACAACCAGAGGTGTGAAGGATCCCTCCATCATATAAACACAAAATTGCATGTTCAGGTTCATGTCATCTCTCAGGGGTAAGAATCCGATTGTTGCCTTTAATAAAAATGAAGATTAAGAATCGAGCAGATAAGAATTTACTGACCAATTTGTACTGTTAACTAAGGTCCCCTATTGCGCACATAAAAGAGCACAAAGACAATATTGACATCTGTCATGGAACATATGTGAGTGCTATACCATGTCTTATAAGTTATACTATGCAAAAATCTGATATGCATATCGTACGTACTGTAATAGCTACTCATCGATCGAATGTGGGAATGCATGCATTTTCAGTGTACGATCCTTTGTGAGAAAAAAAAAGAAACTTCATTAAAATAAGATGTACATGTTGATTTAATACTATATTTCTATATATTTTCGTGGTAATATATGCGTGCCATGCGTTAACTTTGTCCATAAAAACTGAGCACTTCCGAAACACAAACACGGAACTATGCAAGGGAAATATATGTGTAGTGAAGTAACAGCTAACAGAGGATGTACTTTCTTCCGCGCTCTCGTGTGTGCGGAGGCCAGAGAAATCAGCGGGAAGAACGACGAGCGGCGGCGGTCCATTCGCGTTTGCCGGCTGCACGGAGCTTCTGCTGCTCCGATCCGCTCCACCGCTCCTCGTCGGAGGACGCCGCCGCATTAGTTTTCCTTTTCCATCACCTTGCGCCGTTTTATGGATGGGCCAAGAGGGGATTGTTTCTATGGGCCCGTTGGACGATCCACTGGGCCGACCCGCCCCCGGATTGTGGACAAACACAAGATGCATTCAAGCAAGCATAGCAGCCAACGCAGGAGCCATGCGCGTGCCTCCATGGCGTAAGCGTAAGCCGCCGAGCGGCGAACCGCGCCGCCGATGCTCTCAACATCCCCGTCGTCCTCGTCCGACGCTCCACTCTTCACTCCTAGCGTCGCCGCCGCGCTCCTCGCCCGCTGCACTTCCCGCGTCGCCGCGGCAGCGCTGCACGCCCGCCTCCTCCGCTGCTCTCAGCGCCTTCTTCCGCTCCCCCTACCTCGCCAACTGCCTCGGCGCCGCGTACTCCCGCCTCGGCGCCGCACCGTCCGCCGTCGCGCTCCTACGCGCCGCCGCCGCCAAGCCCAACGTGTTCTCCCACAACATCCTCCTGTCGGCGCTCCTCAGCTCCGGCCTCCTGGAGGACGCGCGCGTGCTGTTCGACGGGATGTCTCACAGGGACGCGGTCACCTACAACGCCCTGCTCTCCGGCTACATCGCCGGTGCGCTTCCGGACGAGGCGTTCCGTGTCTTGTACTGCATGAGGGAGCGTGGCGTCAGGCCAACCGCCTTCACCTTCTCCATAGTATCGTCGGTGGTTGGCTCTGTCCGCCGCGGCCAACAGCTTCACGCTGCTGCTGTCCGCCACGGCCTGGCACGCCGTGATGCCATTGTAGGCAATGCACTTATTGATATGTATGGCCGGGTTGGGCTCTTGGATTATGCAGCGCGTGTCTTCTCTTGCATGGAACAACCAGATGTCACATCCTGGAACTCTGTCATGTCCGTTTACAAGGATCAGGCTCTCAGCAGTACTGTCTTTAGGTGTTTCCGGTCCATGAGGAGCAAAGGCTTTTCAGTTGATGGCTTCACTGTGTCCATCGTGCTCAGTGTTTGCTCAGATGGGAAGGATTTTGCCAAGGGTGACCAGATGTTGGCACTCTGCATTAAGACGAGTGTCCTTACAAACTCCATCGTTTCTAGTGCTGTTATTGACTTCCTTTGCGTGTCTGACAGACTGTCTGATGCTGTTCAGCTCTTCAGAGAAATGCCAACATGGGCCTCAGAGCCTTGCAATGCACTGATATCGGGCTATGCTAGGAGTGGCCTAATGGAAGAAGCCCTCAGCCTCTTTGCGGTGTCTATGCGAAATGGTATTATTCCAAATGAGTTCAGTTTTGCGAGTGTGCTGAGATGGAGTTCATGCTTTGGTTTAATGGAGCAGGGCACTCAAATCCATTGCCTGGTTTGCAAGCTTGGGTTTCAGAATGATGTAATTGTTTCCACAGCCCTCACTGACATGTACTGTAAATTGGGGTTAACAAAGCATGCCAGAAAAATCTTCAGCACAGTTGGCGCCAAGGATCTGGTGTTATGGAATACAATGCTGCTTGGCCTATTGCAAAATGGAAGAGCTAAGGAAGCCCTTGTAATATTTAAAAGGATGCTCAAGTGTGGTATCGAACCTGATAGAATCACTCTTTTTGGAGCCTTATCTGCATATAGTTTAGAAGGTTTGGTAACTGAAGGAATGGATATAATTACCCTGTTTAAAGATAGGTACCATATTATGCCTAGCCTGGAGCACTATACTTGCGTGGTCGACATGTTATGTCGTGCTGGGATGTTCAAAGAGGCAGTGAATTATGTAGAGAACAAGTTGCCAAAGTCTAGTGCTGCTACTTTCTCTAATATTCTGGAGGCCTGTATAGTCCATGGGAACATTGGCATGGCAGAGCTAGTTGCTGAAAAGATGGTGATGCAGAAATCTCGATTGTCACTGCCATATATTGTTTTGGCTCAAATATATGGTGCCAGATGTAAGTGGGAAAAAATGGCTGGAGTGTGGAGGTCAATGGAAAATCGAAGAGCAAAGAAGGTTCAGTCATGCAGCTGGCTCTGCATCAAGAATCGTATTATGTTTTTACGTCGGAACAGATATTGCACCATGGAAAAGGAGCTACCTATGAGGTTTTGGATCTTCTATTTTGGGACATGACGGATCATAAATACGCTCTTAGTTTCGTAGAGCCCGAGAACAGTGAAGGATTAGATTGTGTCGAGCTGTTCCTCGACCAACCTGCTTCCTAACAAGTTACATTGCCTTGCTTGTACTGAAGGTTCATAGTGTCACAGACTATGAACTCAGAAAAGGTGCTTTCAGTTATGTGAATCCTTTCATAGAACTGTAGCTTACTTCTTTTCGAATGTTTTTTGATTGGAATTGTTGTTTTGCAGATTTCAGTAAGATTTTGCTAGATTACGGTTAGGCTATTGCAACTTGGCCATTTCTCTGTATGAACTGCAATGTCGCGGAAGATTTTGAGATATGGGCAGGTAAATTTCTTCTCCCTCCTGTCAATTGCTGCATAGATTTCATCAATACTAGTAAACTATCTGGACTTTAAAAATTTCAAGTTTGCTGTGTAGGTTTGGTACTTTTTATACATTGGTTCCCAGATTTTGAATTCATGTCAGCTGATTATTTGTTAACTAAATGGCAAACTCTATATTTCCACGCCTATACCTTTTGTAATTTTGTTTGGTAGGGAAAAGATTCAACCCAGAATCATCTGGGCATGCTCTCCTCAGCTATAGGAAGCCTAAGCTAATTGGGGATGTGTGAGTATTCTCATGGATAGCCTTGTCAGTGCTAGTGTTTGTTTACGTCTAACAATTAGTTTCCTATTTGTTTCCCTGTTACAGTCTGCTGAACAACATGTAAATGGGCAATCCCAACAGAGATTGGCAAATTAGCAAAGCTCAACTTAATCTCTTTAGGAACCCCTTTTATGGCAGAACCCCCAAATCTGTGGGTCACCTTGAAAGCCTCCTGCACCTGTGAGTGGGAGCCTATCTGTGACAACTTTCTTCCATTACTGTTTTGTCTCCTTGAGGTAATTCTAGTTTAGTTTGCACTCATTGTATGCTTATGTTTTTTCAGAACTTGTCATATAATGACTTGATGGTTACTGAGATCTGGTGTAATACAATGCAAGTAAGGATGTAGTTTTTATGTTTGTGCTTCTCTAGAACATAATTTTCTCATTGGACGTATGGCACACAGAGGAAGTTTAAATATAAGGTTTTTTCATGCTCATGGTTTTCTTGCAGCATAGTCAGAAGTCATTTCATCTGTGGTTCTATATTGAGCAGGATTGTAAGGGACTGCACCGATGGCAATGAAGTGCCAATGTGAAGAGCCGACAAGTAAGACTGCAAACTAGTTGCCTCTCAAAATTTCTTATATTTAGTGAGGGAAATAAAGTGATAATTCTTGCTTCTACTCAGGTAAATTTTATTTATGATTCCTATAATAACAACCTTGTATTTTCGATAAGGACGATCCCGCACCTCAATCGAATGAACAGATTGGGGAATATTATAACTCGTGTTCAAGACCATGGGTATAATGTGATATTCTCTTCTTCTTTTTGCAAGGATGTAATGATCTCTTCTTAGTGTCATTGAATGTAGAGCGTGGATGGCTAAAATAAATTAAATTCAGTCTTGCAATATCTACTGTGAGGAAAATATATATTTGCATGTATACTAATTTTCACACCTAAACATTCGTATTGATAGGATAAGGGTTTTCATGGTTGTAGCACTGTAGGGTGTCATGTTTGAATGTATTCAATTTAAATTTGTTTTCCATTGCACACTTGATGTGTATTTTGTGGTGAAGTTAATTTTTTTATTTATGGTGCAACCTAGAATTATGGAGCTTAAGGAATCTAAACACATGGATGATCTAATCATGTGGTGCATTGATCGACCTTGTTTGAATCTGACTTCAATTGTACAGTCAAATAAAGTTCAGAAACGGTTAGCCTTGTTTGCTCACTTGCTCAGTGGTCTTTATGATTATAGTTAAGTTCCTGGAATTGTCGCCAAGGATTAGGGACTACAAACATTGCTAAGATTATCTGTCTTGAACTAAATTGGAGAGCATTGATAATTATCTGAGGCTACCAAAATGCTTAGCAATCCCAGTTAGAAAATTGAAACGAGTTTATCAGTATTATGCAGTCAGCATTTCCATTATACAAACCTGACAGCATGAATGTACTTAAATGGAGCCAATACAAACTACTCCCTTCATTCCAAATTGTAAGTCGCTTTGGTTTTTCTAGGTACCTAGCTTTTGCAATGCACCTAGACATTTTTTGTACGGTAGCTATGCACCTAGAATCCTAGGTATATACTATGTCTAGATACATAGTAAAGACTATGAACCTAGAAAATCTTAAGTGACTTGCTCAGTGGAAGAGAGTGAGCACATTTTGTGCCTGTCGAGTTTTAGAGTGTAGAAATGGGGTAAATGTTTTGAATTTTTCTAACACTTAGCACTGGCAGGTCAACTTGCTGTCAAACTTTGGAGCTGGTCGATGCGTGGCTAGATACGTGGCCAAGCTCAGCTGTTTTGCTCTCCACTCCAGCTCTGTCTCTCCTTTCCCTGGATTCCATCTACCGAGTTCACTTCCTTTGCTCTCTCTGTTCCTTTGGCGAGCTTGCTGTGCTGTCAAGACTCAAGACGCGTCACCAGCACCTCTTCAGTGCCATCTCAGCTTGGCCCTCCCGCCACTACCTCCCATGGCTGCTGTGCTTCTGCTTCCCTTCTTCCCTTCTCACGCCTTGCCATCAAGATCCAATGCTACATATTCACCATGAGCTCATCTATGTGCTCCGGCAGTCCTCTTTCCCATCTGCAGTAGAGTAGTGCAGCAGTGCGGGCAAACCATCTGCCCCACTGCCTGGCGGCAGCACATACTTGTGTTATCTTGCTTAGCATACGTCAGAGCTATCAATTTGTCTATAATTTGTGCTCGCACATCATAAATTCAGATTTAAACACTTGATCTTGTAATAACTCTAAACACCTGACTTACTATTCCTTGTTGTTTCTTTGTGCATGGATATGAAGTTGGCATTGTGAACCGATACGCAAGCGATCTTGGGTGTATCCTTGATGCATCGAGGGAATACCAGGGTGGGTTTCGCTTCAAATGATTGATACTGTTTCTGTCCAGGATTTTAGTTGTGTAATATGTTGATTGCCCGCTAGAAGATATGTTAGCTCTCAACTTTATTGGATAGTGACCTGTTAATTTCAATCGAGGACAATTTAGATGACTCTTGACACGAATTGTTTCGAATTATTTTTCATTACTTACCTAATTAACCTTAATCCACATCAATAAATACCCTAAGCGCTGGCGTCTTGCATTTCCGGGTCATGGCTGCCTTTTTTTAGCACAGTTGAGCTGGACTATGGTGACCTTTTTCGGCAGGGCTGTGTCTATATATGGCTAGTGCCTAGTGGCATGCAATTATGCACCAAGCCCAAGGATTTTCAATTGCAGTTGCTTTCGACTTCCAACTAAATTCTGAAGTACAAATCTTTGCAAAGCAAGTGCAAAACGTATGTCCATGTTCTGTCACTCCTTAGAGCATCCATAAATTCTTGGCATTTATTCGATGTGCACGCATGTGCGTGCTTATTTGCTGGTGGTGTATGTTGAGTGTGTGTCTACCTAGTACTTTTTTTATAACAAAACAGATAAACAGAGTCAGAGAGAATTTCTGCATTCTCCCCACTGATGGCCATATTAAATGCAGAGGGAACCCTGTCCTCTTTCTTCCCCAAGAGAAGCCTTCCTCGCGCTCTCGACTCACCTGCCTCTAGCAATGAAGGCGCCTCCATCTTCCTCCTTCCTATTGTTGCTCCTGCTGTTCTTCCCTTCAAGCGGCCTTGCCGCCCCCAAGGATTTCAACTATGAAGGTTCTCCTCTGTTGTGGTTTCCAAGGACTCATTTTTTATTAGTGGTGTCTGTCTCTGTTAGGTTTTTTTGCACTGTTAGGTGTTGATTTCTGTGGTACTGGCAGTGCAAGTTCTTATGATGATCAAGAGCCTCCTCAAGGACCCCCATGGTGCGCTAAAAAACTGGGACCCAGACTCCGTTGATCCCTGTAGCTGGTCCTTTGTCTCCTGCTCACCAGAGAATCTTGTCACTGCACTGTAAGCTAGACCCCTACTCTCCATCTATTCTTACCTCCAAATCAAAGCCACCATATAGTTCTCATGTCCTTATGTTTGCATGTTTGACAGGGAAGCTCCAAGCAAGGACCTTTCCGGCCTGCTCTCCCCGAGCATAGGGAACCTGACAAAACTTGAGACACTGTGAGTATTGTTCCCATGGATAGAGCAAGTCTTAGTGGTGAGTGTTATTTTTTAACTTTTTTTATTGGGAGGTGTTCTTTTTTTTTGTCCCAGTCTGCTGCAGAAGAACAACATAATTGGGCCAATCCCAACAGAGATTGGCAAGTTAGCAAAGCTCAGGACACTTGTTCTGTCCAGTAACAAATTACATGGTACAATCCCAAACTCCTTAGGCTGCCTTGGAAGCCTTCAGTACATGTAAGTGAAGCATACGCTCCAATTTGCAACAACGTGTTTTTCTTTGAGCCATTTCGTAAAGGTTTGTGTTCTTGCCAGGGTAAATCATAGCCTGGTTTGCACTCACTCTGCACTCTTGTCTTTCAGAGACTTGTCGTACAATAACTTGAGTGGTCCAATACCAAAAACGTCTGCAAGAACGTTCAAGTAAGTATCCAGTCTTGTTTTCATCTCAGACGTATGGCATTTATATAGGAAGTCAATGGTTTGGAAGAAATTTGTAGAAAGTTTAAAATCTGTGGTTTTTCTGTCTGTTGTTTTCTTTCAGCATAGTCGGGAATCCTCTTATCAGTGCTGCAGAACAGGACTGTGGCAGGACAGTGCTGAAACCAAAGGTCTATCCTTATATCGCTGGTGAACAGCAGAAGCCCCAAGTTGGCAGTCGCTTACCTTATAGGATCATATATACCTCTTTCGCAAAAAAAAAAAAAGGAGGATATATACCTGATGAAGCTCAGTTATTAAGGTCTAGCAACAACACCCAGGTTGAATAAGCCATTCCTGTTCCGGCAAAATGGCAGACACGTAATCAAATATTACACAGTTCTTAGGCAGCCCTGTTGTCTCTTCTTGCCGGCTAGTATGCTGTAAACGAACTCTTCACACTTCGCATAATGATTATTACGCAGGTCTCCTCCCATCTTACATAATGTTCTGCAATTGCCGTTCGATTCAGTAATCAGATCCAGTCTTGTGTCTGTTCTTCTCTGCGACTCTGCAGCATATTTCCATCTCAGACATGACACATATAGGATGTCAGTATTTTCAATTTGAAAGAAATTTGTATAAAGCTTAAGAACTGTAGTTTTTTGGCATTGGTTTTTGACGTATACCTGGAACCCGGGTCATCGAAGCCATGACTAGTCCACAAGACGGGGTTGGGCGGGACCGATTGGTTAAGATGTAATTTGGGATGTCTCATTTACTTGGCGCATAAGGTTTAGATGGACAGGCATGTAAACCAATCAGATTGTGATTCTGTTGTAACCAATTAGAAAACCAAACTGTAAACCGATCAAGCTAGCTAAGACCATATGCAGTAAGAAGCTCCCTGATCGAACACACCCCTACACACATATCGAACCAGCATTCAGTACACAGACAATATAAAACACCATACCAGGTGTAGGGCACCCCACCTACACCAAATCTTCGTGTCGTGATACCTCTATGATTTACTATGCGTGATGCATCAAATCACTCATTGGTGAAGGGAGATGGGAAACGCCACACATCCTTTGGGTTGGGTGAATTTCATATATACGCCAAGACGGCTTGCGTTATCAGACATGTGTACAACACATATACTCCCTCCGTACCTATAAAGAAAGTCGTTTAGGACAGCATTTAGCATACCAAGGAGTGATTAATTAGGGTAGAGTTTTCCCTGTCTGCTCCTATTAAATACGGTTGCGGGTGCATTCCATGCAAGAAAGTTTCCCAGCTCAATCGGTTAGTGGAGCAAGGCGTGAGTCTTGAGGAGCTGAGTTCGATACTTGACGGGCGCACTTTTTTGCTGGTGGCTGCATGGCGCGCTTTTTTCCTTGCTGCGATCGTTTCTGGCGCATTTTTGTCTCTGTTGTTTGCTGGATTGGACGGCAGCCAAAACGCATGCCAGGGGCAAACACGTCCAAATACTCCCCAGCGAGTGTAGAACGACTTCCTATATGAAAACGCCCCACTCGCCCAGAACGACATCCTTTATAGGTATGGAGGGAGTACATATTCTATCAACCGCCCACTGTCGAAGCGGGAGAGTCACGGACGCAAAGACTGGACCTAAACTCAGTGAACACTGTACATGTAAGCCTTTGGTCATAATGTCCACGAACTGGTGCGATGATGGAACATGCAGCTTGTCCACATGTCCCAAGGCTACCTTCTCATAGATGAAGTGGATGTCGATCTTGATGTGCATCATGCGGCAATGATGGATGGGACTGACAATCATATAGACAACGCTAACATTGTCGTAGTACACACCAGTCTCACGAGCAATCAAGACATGGATCTCCGAGAGAAGCTGGTAAAGCTAGTAGTGTTATACTTATAGAATCACTAGGAGTAGATCTAGCCGGGGTGCTTGATGAATCAAAGACCTAGAACACGTTCTAATGCAACGAGAGAGAAACAGAGGGGTGGATGAGGGCTGACGAACCTGACACCGCGGAGGGGGGATGATCCAGAGGCCGCCATCGGGTTCGTTGGTGAAGTCTGCACACGGGTAGCGACGGTCGGGGAAGACGGGTCGGAGATGCGGTGCCGGCGGTGAAGATCGACGGCGGCGCAGTGTAGTGGTGGAGGTACTTCCCGTCACTGGCTACGCCCCTCACTTAGATCGGGTTTAGGGTTTGTCGGTGGGGAGCTCGGCTCAGGCCAACCTCGTGATAAGAGCCGTCGGCCCCACCTCTTTTTATAGCGTAGGGTGATAGGGCCCCTCTAGCCATGGTGGGCTGGGCGCCCCCGATCAGGGCGCGAATCAAAGGCCCAACTGGACCATTGGGTCTAGTTAGGATTAGAGATCAATCTAACAATCTCCCCCTTGATCTCTTTCCATCTTTCACTTTCATATCATTTACTTTTGTTCATTCTATTACAGATTAGCGCATAGAGCATGTCTTATCGTCACGGTCCATTGCCGATAGATTTAACAGCTACAATACACTACTCTACTCTGAAATAGATACTTATCTTTGGGCCTTCTTTGTCTAGGAATTATAGGCTTTCCCTTAAACCCATGCCGGCTACATGTTCTCTGAACACGTTGGGTGGTAAGCTTTTTGTAAGCGGATCCACGATCATCTTTACTGTACTTATATGCTCAAGACTTATGACTTGATCCCGGATTTTATCTTTCACAACATAATACTTTATGTCAATGTGTTTAGCAGCACCACTTGACTTATTATTGTGAGCATACTGTACTACAGGATTATTATCGCAGTATAACTTAAGTGGTCTATAGATGTCGTCAACCACCTTCAAACCGGGTATGAACTTCTTTAGCTAGTTCACCTGCCCCGCTGCCTCATAACACGCGACAAACTCGGCATACATTGTGGACGATGTAGTGACGGTTTGTTTTGAGTTTTTCTATGAAATAGCTCCCCTTGCAAGAGTGAATACATATCCAGACGTGGGTTTTCTATCATCTCCCGCATAATCAGAATCTGAATACCCTACTATATGGAGTTAATCAGATCTTCTATACGTCATCATGAGGCCTTTCATTCCTTGCAAATAACGCAAGACTTTCTTTACTAATTTCCAGTGTTCTATTCTAGGATTGCTCTGAAATCTGCCAAGTAACTCGGTAACAAATGCGAAGTCAGGGCGCGTACATACTTGAACATATTGCAAGCTTCAGACAGCTGAAGCATATGGAACCGCTTTCATTTGATCGATCTCATATTGGTTCCTGGGGCATTGAAAATCCCCATATCTGTTGCCCTTGACTATAGGAGCAGGTGAGGGACTACATTTGTGCATACTGAATTTCTTTAAGATTTTCTCTATGTATGCCTTTTGTGACAGTCCTAATACCCCTTTACTTCTATCTTGGTGAATTTCGATCCCTAGAATGAACGAAGCTTCACCAAGATCTTTCATATCAAATTTTGAGGACAAAAACTTCTTTGTCTCCAGTAGTAGACTGACATCACTACTAGCAAGTAAGATATCATCCACATACAGGACAAGGAAGATGAACTTCCCATTCTTAAACTTTGTATAGACACAATTATCCTCTACATTCTCTTTAAACCCAAAATTTTTTATTGTCTGATCAAACTTCAAGTACCACTGTCTTGAAGCTTGTTTTAATCCATAAATGGATTTCTTTAGGCGGCATCCCATTCGTTCTTTTCCTTCCATGACAAAACCTTTCGGTTGTGCCATGTAAACATTTTCCTCCAAGTCCCCGTTGAGAAATGTCGTCTTTACATCCATCTGATGTAATTCTAAATCGTAATGTGCCACTAATGCCATTATGATTCTGAAGGAATCCTTACATGAGACTGGAGAAAAGGTCTCATTGTAATCAATCCCTTCTCTTTGCGTAAAGCCTTTTGCCACAAGTTGCGCTTTATATCTCTCTATATTTCCTTGAGAGTCAAGTTTTGTTTTGTAGACCCATTTACAACCTGCTATTTTGACTCCTTTAGGAATTATTTCCAAATCCCAAACTTTATTGGCATTCATAGATTTCATTTCATCTTCCATGGCCTCAAGCCACTTTGATGAACGATCACTTCTCATGGCTTCTTCAAATGAGGTGGGATCATCCTCCATTTGAAATTCCTCAGTGTTGTACACTTCATAGTCAGCAGGAATAGCTGATTTTCTAACTCTTTGAGACCTTCTAGGGGCCTCCATATTTGGCACATCTTCTGTTTGAGGCTGTTGTTGCTCCCCCTCATGTGTGGAAATTGTATCTATAGGATCCTGAAGAACAGGTTCCTCATCGTCATTCATTGTTGTCACAGGCAGAATAACAATAGGTGCTGGTACCACAGTATCTTGTACTGTCAGTGCAGCGACAGCAGCTAGTGAGAAAAATATCTCATGAATCATCGGAGTGGGCGCATACACCCGCTTCTCTTCAAAGTCAATTTCTTGAGCTACCATGCTCCCCCTCATCATTTCATCCTCTAGGAAGACAACGTGTCTCATTTCCACAAACTTTGTATGTCTATCTGGATAGTAGAAACAAAAACCTTTTGACTTTTCTGGGTAGCCAATGAAATGGCAATTTACTGTTTTGGGATCTAGCTTTTCAATGTTTGGGTTAAATACTTTAGCCTCAGTAGGACTCCCCCACACACGTAAGTGGTTTAGTGAGGGTACTCTTCCTATCCACAACTTATACGGTGTTTTGGGCACCGACTTAGTACTCTATTGAGAATATGAATGGCGGTTTTTAACGCCTCCATCCATAGGCTCATCGGTGAGGTGGAGTAACTTATCATACTGCGCATCATATCCATCAGGGTACGATTGTGCCTTTCAGCTACTCCATTCTGCTGAGGTTCGCTCGGTGTAGAATACTGGTCTACTATGCCATTCTCCTGTAAGAACCTTGCAAAAGGTCCAGGAACTTGGCCATATGGGGTATGCCGACCATAGTACTCCCCCCACGGTCGGACCTGACTATCTTAATCTTTAAATTATGTTGGTTTTCAACTTCTGCCTTAGATATCTTAAATTTATCCAATGCTTCTGTTCTGTCTTTGATTGGATAAATGTAGCCATAACGAGAGTAATCATCTGTGAATGTTATGAATGAATCATAACCATCCACACTCTTTACAAGAAACGGACCACAGATGTCTGTGTGAATAATCTGTAGAATTCCTGCACTTCGTTTGACATCTTTCTTAATTTTCTTTACATACTTTCCCTTAATGCATTCTCTGCATCGTTCTAAATCTGAGAGCTCTAATGGAGGAAAAATATTATTCTTAACTAGTCTTTCTATTCTCCCCCTCAAAATATGGCCTAAACGATAGTGCCATAATTTCGACAATGCATCATGAGCTCTCTTTCGTTTTCTATTTACATCCGCAGATGAGGATACATTCACATTGTCGTACGCAACGTTCCCATCATCGCATACAACATTCACATCATCACGTAGTGATAACAGATAAAGCTCATTTTGTAAGATAGCAAGACCAACACATGTATTATTAAATGTTATCTTACATTTGCCATTTCCAAAATGGCAATCATATCCATCATTATCCAAGCATGAAACACTAATCAAGTTTCTCTGTAACGAGGGAACATAAAGAACATCTCTAAGTATAAGTTTGAAATCATCAGCAAGCTCTAGAGAAAGATCGCCAACGGCTTCAACTTCTGCTCGGACTCCATTTGCTACTTTAACGTGTCTTTCGCTTCTTTCCGTAGTCCTCGTTGAACGGAATCCCTGTAAAGAATTAGCAACATGAATAGCTGAATAATAACAATAACAATTGCATGCCTTAGTTCCAACGTTGGTTAAAATTAAAACATACAATTGTCCTCTACACTAATTCTATATCACCGTTGGGCAGAAATAGAATTAATGCAAGATAAAACATCATAATATTGCCATTAATCAATGTTGGTCAGAATAATAATAATATTATAATCAATTAAAACATATCCATTTTCAAAATTAAATTCTCCCGTTGGTTCAAATTTAATAATGAAAATAACATCTTTAAATACGCAGCGGAAAAATGAACTCATTTTCTTGAATTTTTACCCACAGGGAAAAAAATACTTTTTCTATTTTCTTTTGAGCCAATTTCCATTTTTCAAATTTTCTGGAAAAAGAAAAAACAAAAATCGGCTCGTGGGCTCATTGTGACTTTCTTGGCCCAAAAACCGGCAAAAGTCGGCTCGGCCCATCTCTCCACGTGCGCGCAGGCCGCACCCAGGCCACAACGTGGGCCTAGGCCAGCAAAGCTCCGCGTGCCCACCTAGGCTGTGATGCGGCCCGTGCATCTAGCGTCGTTGGATCCGATTGAACGGTTGCGCGACGTCTTTGGGCGAACAAAACCGCCCCCTCGGCCGCATCGGCCGAAACCCTAATGGCCATTCGGCCTTCTCCTCTCCCTTCCCTCTCTTAGCCGAGCAAGCCCGAGTGACGAGCAACGATGGCGAGAGCAAGCAGAGAGCCCCAGCGCCGTCGCCGGCTCCCTCACCGTCGTGCGTGCTCCCCAGCGGGTGAGCATGCCGCCATCGAGCGGCCTGGCCACGGCGCCCTGGCCGCGGTGCCCCTGTGGCCTAAGTCCGGCGAGTAGCTCCCCCCGGGCTCAGCCTTCTTCTCTCTGCGCGCCATTCTACACGACAGCGAGGTAATCCCTCTGGGTCTCCATCTTCCCCTTTTCCCCTTCTTTGGTTCTTGTTTGCTCTTCTCGGTTTTGACCGATTGGGATGGGAATTAGGGTTAACTATGTTAGGGTTAGGGTTTCAGGATGGGCACTATTTATCTTCCCTAGAGGGACTCTACTGTTTTAGGGTTCGACATCGCATGCTAAGCCCTCCTTGTCTTTCTTTTACCTAGTTAGGGTTTGGGTTAGGATAAACCCTCTTCTTTTCTCATTTCCTTAACCCAGTTAGGGTTAGGGTTCAACTGAACCCTCTGTTCTTGTTAGATCCACACTGGATCTAACCTTCTACTTTCTTTTCTAATCTGTTTACCCATTCTAGATCTAAAACCCTAGAAACCGATGGCTCTGATACAATTGTTATACTTATAGAATCACTAGGAGTAGATCTAGCCGGGGTGCTTGATGAATCAAAAACCTAGAACACGTTCTAATGCAATGAGAGAGAAATAGAGAGGGGTGGATGAGGGCTGATGAACCTAACACCATGGAGGGGGATGATCTAGAGGCCGCCATCGGGTTCGTTGGTGAAGTCTGCGCACGGGCAGCGATGGTCGAGGAAGACGGGTCGGAGATGCAGTGTCGGTGGTGAAGATCGACGGCGGCGCAATGCAGTGGTTGTGGTACTTCTCGTCACTGGCTGCTCCCCTCACTTAGATCAGGTTTAGGGTTTGTCGGTGGGGAGCTCGACTTAGGCCAACCTCGTGATAAGAGCCATCGGCCCCCACCTCTTTTTATAGCGTAGGGTGACAGGGGCTCTCCAGCCATGGTGGGCTGGGCGCCCCCGATCATGGCATGAATCAAGGGCCCAACTGGGCCATTAGATCTAGTTAGGATTAGAGATCAATCTAACAAGTAGCCCTCGGGGACGACATGAGTGGCAGCCCAATACTTGGCCTCGACACTGGAGTGAGACATGATGGTTTGTCACGTGGATGACCAGGACACCAGGTTGTCACCAAGAAAGGAGTAGTAGCTAGAAATGGAACGCCGAGAGTTTGGGAAGCTAGCCCAGTTAGCGTCGGAGTATGCGATCAAAGAATCAATCAACCCTGTGTTGATGTGGAGGCCATCTTAAAACATTCCCTTCACGTAGAGAAGGATGCGCTTGATCAGCATGAGATGCATGAAGAGGCACACATACTTCACAACATATGCCAAATCTGGTTGTGTCAGTGTAAGGTACTAGAGTGCACCCGCAAGACTCTGGTACTCCATTGGATTAGCAACAGGGGCGCCTTTCATCGCCGATAGCTTGGCACAAGCATCCACGCGAGTTGAAGTGGAGTGGCACTCATCCATGCCGATGCATTGATAATGTACCACCACTAGAACGGGAACATGTCATAGGGGAACCGTGTCACGGAGATACAAAGAAAGAGGTACAGAGCGTCAAGGTCTGTCATGGAGAACTTAGAGTGGAGAGACTTGTGATGTGCCACAATAGTGTCATAGATGAGGATGTGAGAATGATGTCATCTATGTATAGTAGGAAGTAGGCGACCTAATCCCACTCCTTGTACACAAATAGGGACATGTCGGAGACTGAGGCAACGAAGCTCACCTAGTGAATCTACGTGGTGAATTATTGGCACCATGCTCAAGGGCTTGCTTGAAACCATAGAGGGAGTGCTGCAATAGACAAACAATGATAGGAGTCACCATGTAGACGAAGGCAGGCAACTGCTGGTAGTAGATATCTTGGTTAAGTGATCATGAAGAAACACGTTCTTCATGTCACCATGCCTGGGAGGTGGTGATGCCAGGGACAGTCTAGATCATCATTAGCTTGATGACCAGATTAAACATCGTCTCATCGTAGTCAACGTCATGCTACTATGCAAAGCCGAATCAATCTAGCGCGCTTTTTTGTGGCATGCAAGAGTGTCTCAACATGGAAATTGTGCTTGTAGATTCACTTTCTTGACACCACATTGGCTCCAGAAGGCCGAGGAATAAGGCGCCATGTATTGTTGTCGACGCCTTATACTCAACCACCATGGCAGCGCTCCAGTTTGAATCAGCAAGCACGCTACGATAACTAGCCAGGCTAGATTGGCGACACCTTAGTGTGGGAGGTGGAGAGATTCAAGGGATCAACTAGCTTCAAAAAACCAGTCTGAGAGCGAGTGAACATCAGCCTAGGTGCTGGTGGCTGTAAGGAGGTAGCGGAATCGTGAGATGCGGTCAGGGGAGAGGGTAGGGGACCGCAGAGGGTGATGAGGCACACTGTAGATGTGTTGTACACTCGACAGGGAAAGATGGGTGGTGCAGCGCTAGGGCAGGGATCGAGGCCGACGTCTCAAGATGGGGCGGTGGTTAGAGTTGGACACGACATGGGGATTCATGACACGGAGAGGGAAGGGACAATGTCCCAATGACGGGCGGCGGCTAGGGTCTGGTAGCTAAAAGAGAAGGAGGTAGGATGAGAGCATGTGCTCATGTTCAACACATTATATATTCTATCAGGGGTGGTAAAAAAGCATCCATAGTTTTCATAAAATTGCAACGGGAATGTGCCGACAGTGATGTCCTGTGCCTATATCACTGGTGAACAGTAGAAGACAACAGTGATGCTGTCAATAGAATATCATCGGCAGTCCTCCGAGGGGTATCCCACGAAGGTAGATTGATCGGCAGAGGAGTGTGAGATGAAGAACAAGAAGGCAATAGAGACACATGAGTTAGACAGGTTCATGCCATTAGTATGATGTAATACCCTACTCCTATGGTCTGTTGGTTTGTATTAGCTATCATATGATATGCCATGATTTTAGAGGGGGTCCCTGCCCGCCTTATATAGTCCAGGAGGTAGGGTTACAAGTCGGTTAGATCTGAGAGATAACTAGAAAGTAATAACTGATTACAGGAATCTTGGGATCATACATATCCTAACAGATCTCGTAGTATCTTCAGGATATCTTCCCGGTGTCTTGCGGTAGGCGCCGAGCAGAGTCGTGCCTCGCAAGGCTTCATCTTGTGGGCTGGGCCACCCCTAGGGGCATAGCCCATGTGGCCTGCCGTGGGTATCCGGGGTGTACACCCCACAGCTAGTCCCCGAGCGCCTTGTACCCATTGTGCAACGCCATCTTGAGCTCATCGAGTAGGTGCGGATAACACCGAGCAGTCAAACTCATGGTCCAACCACCGTGTTGAATTGCCGAGCAGCGTGAACCATCGCCGAGCAGCATGACCGGTCACCGAGTAGCGTGAACCGTCATCGAGTAGCGTGACCTATTGCCAAGCAGTGTGACCCAAGTATGACTTGCCATAAGGGTGTAAGGAGCTTAAGTTTAGAATCAAAAATTGCTTCGTAGTGGACCAAGTGTGACCACTTAGAGTCCAAAAAAAGTTGTAGGAGTCAATATTCTTCTATAGGCATGTAGTCATCGAGAAAAAATTCCACACACTCACCGCGAGGTGAAGTGTGCCCACTTAGTCCCCGAGCCTGACAGCAGATGATGTAGTCATATGGTGCCAAGGTCAGAAACTAGAAGAATAGTAGAAAAACCAGCCGAGCAGGCAGCCAGTCCCTGGGCGTGGCCCAAAAAGAGAGAAAGCACATTCACCGCAAGGTGAAGTATGCCCACTTAGTCCCCGAGCCTGACAGCAGATGATGTGGTCATGTGGTGCCAGGGTCAAAAACTAGCAAAACAATCAAAGATCAGTGGAGTAGGCAGCCAGTCCCCGAGCTACAGGTGGAGACATCAGAGAAATCAAACCGTGGAGAAAAAACCAGAGTAACGGCTGTACAGTGTCGGTTACTGAGCCTCAATAAATGGCGGAGAAGTCGGCAATATTTTGGTGAGTAGCAACTAATGGCAGCAATAAATGAGCGACATGGGTTGCGGTTGCGTAGAAGCCTAGGTAACGGCCCATATGCCGCATCGGAGAAATTGGAGCAGCGCAAATCGCGGGAACGGTTCCAAAAAAAACCCTTGAATGCGGAACATTGGGGAAAATCCTATATAATAGTGCCGCCGCATACCCTATTCCCACTTTTTCCACTTCATCTTCCTCCTCATCTCTCACTCCACCGAATCCGCAACCACATTTGCCTTCGCCGCCAAACCCTAACCAGATCTGAGAGATGGCACCGAAGAATGGAGCTGCGAAATCGAAGAAGACGAGTCCCAAGAAGACGGACGCCGTGGCCCGACACGATGAGGAGTGGGTGTCGTCATGAATAGGAGAAGCGGAGCTAAACCGATTGGTGAAAGCCAGTGTTCTCCCCGACCGTGCTACCGCCGGATGGTGGCCAGCCCTCGGTGAGTCCTTCCAACACCTCATATTGACGAAGCAGTGGTATTCGAGGACTATTTCTAGCGTGGGTTAGGGTTTTTGGTTCACCCATTTCTGAGGGATCTGTTGGAGCTCTGGGGGGGTTACTCTATGCAATCTCCACCCCAATACCATTTTTCACATCTCAATCTTCATCCACTTTTGTGAGGCATACCTCGGAATCCTACCCCACTTCAATCTTTTTCGTCACCTATTCTGGCTGAAGAAGAGAGGCGACGCTGGTTCCAAGGTGGTCGACGAGGTGTATCTCCATCTCGGGGATGGAATGGCGAGTGAATACCTTACCATACTGCTTAACATGTCACTGAAGGGGTGGAACACCAGATGGTTCTACATGAAAGAAAGCCACCCAGCAGTTCGTTGTAACACCAACCACATCCCAGAAAGCCAGAGGAGTTGGTCGGAGCTGCCGAGCAATGACGATATGGAGCAAGTGAATGAACTCCTCAGCTTAATAAAGGGCGTGAAGACCAATGGCGGATTGGTGGTGGCAAGTTTCATAGTGCGCCGCGTCCAGCCCTGTAAAGAGAGGGCGCCCCCAGGCTTTGAATTCAAAGTGGAGATCGACGGTACCCGAGAGAGGCTAGAAATACTATCCAGGAACGTCGTTGAAGAGCAGACTATCGAGCTATTCGCTCCGCTAGCCTCATTCATGTTGTCAGGGTACACAAAGCCCTTCAACTACAAGAATCTGCCTCCTCAGGTGAATATCCCGACTGTGTGTTTCCGAGAAGTTTTTTTATATGTTGTCATTGCTGAGCAATAAACTGATCCTACTCATGTGAATATCCATTCGTAGGATAGGGCAGTGTATGTCTCGGGCATGCCAAGAAACGATTGGCCATCGTTAGTGGATGCACGACGACTAGTTCAACCTGAAGAAAGCTCCATTGGCGTCTCCTCAGAATCTAGATGTATGGATACTGGTCGGACGGAGAGTCCTCCCCCGGAGTCGGCGAAAATCCAAGGGAAGAGGCTAGCGGCAGATGAGCCAGCCTAGAAGAAGAGGAAAACAGCGGCTACTGCTCCCCGCAAACCAGGCGGCATCTCACTTGACAATGATCAGACCAATCGAACATGAAGGACTGTGGTGTTTGATTGGTCTGACGACGATGAGATTATCGCGAACCCTCCCCCGAGCACGAAAAAGCCTCCACACAGCCCACGCACGGAGGAACAACCCGAGGTAGGCGAAGAAGTCTGTGAAGCACCGACAAGGAGAGTCCCCGAGCAGCGAGCGGAGGGAATTTCTACGTAGCAGACGACGGAAGTCCCCACGGGGCGAGCAACGGAAGTCCTCGAGCAACAAGTGGAAGCAGACCTAGAGCAGTAGGCAGAACCAAGGCCGATCGAGGAAGAGCAAAGAATTCCCTCACTAAGTATGGGAGTCAACCCCGCGGCTACACCCGGAGGCTCAGACCGGCACCATTGGTTCAAGAAATTGAACCGTCAGACCAAACTGTAAGTGTCCTTGTGCTGGAGTTACTTTGCTGTATTTTCTTTACTTCTATGGTTACTGAATAACTGATTTGATACAGTGCAAGGTGAACAACAGATCCAGCCCCGCCCGCTCAGACTGAGCTGCAACCAAAAACTGGTCCTGGAACGGGGGAGATGCCAGTAGACCCCATCCTGGAGTCCCTAAGTGCTCGGGAGCATGTGGGGGAGCCAATCGCTACCCCTGGTGGGCTTGGTGGCAGCAAACGACTGTCTACAATGCCAAACGAGTCGGCAACAACACCTTTGGCAACGGCAGAATCTAGAGTGGAAAAGCTTGCGGTGCCGAAGGAGCAGACGATAGTCCCTGATGCTTCGGAGGGCATGGTTGGACCCGCTATCCGACCACTAAGCCCCCAGGTGGTGCCCTCGACTGCAACAGAGGAGGATGAGGTGGAGGAGATCATGCGTGATGAGCCTCGACCCCAAGCAGTCTGGATCCTCCGAAAGCACGGTAATGAAATAGTGATTGTCGAAGAGGAGGACACCACCAAGGAGTTCAGGAGACTAGAGACTGCCCTTACCGGTGTGATGAAACAGATCAAGGTTAATACTACATCTGGAAAGGTCTTGGTTGTTTATTGGAATTGGATAATGATACTGTCATCGTTCATTTGTAGGAAATATCTCGAGTTGCCGAGCAGCGCCGCTAGCTGATAAAGCAAATGGAGCCCCTTGCTAAGGAGAACAAAAAACTCAAAGAGGCCAGGAACCTCTCAGAGAAGAATATCCAAAGGGCCCAACGCGAACGAGACCTTGCGGAGTCCAATGCGTGGGACCTAGAATACCAGAAGGGGGTCCTGACCAAAAAGCTGGCTGCGGTGTCCGAGCAGCTGGCCGCCGTCTCCAGCCAACTGAAAAGTGCTTCTAAGCAGCTGGAGAGGAAAACCAAACAACTCAACAGTGTATCCAAACAAAAAGTAGGTACGAGATATCAACGAATGTACTTTTGTATTGCTAAACAGCCACATTTTGGTGACAACTGTTGCGCTTGTAGAGCAAGACGCTGAGCTCGGCCAAATGCGCCTGGTTGTCGATCAACTTCGCTAGGAGAAGGCAAAGGAAACAGAGCGGGCGGACAAACTTGCTTCGGAGCTGAAAGGTGAATTCCTCCTGATCGGAATTACTGTTGAAGTAGCTTCCTTGTATAATGGATCATTGTAACGCTTGCGGGCTATCGTCATAAAGCCAAAGCATAGTTTGACGTGCTGGTGCAGGAGGCCAATGTCCAAAAGGAGAACTTTGACGCTGTAATTGCCACAATTAAGCCGATGCTTGACTGCGTCGACCTGGAACTGGCCACTCAGCACGACGGTAGGCGACAACGTCCTAACACCATCATCTAGAGGTGCAAGGCAGCATGGGAGAACTTCATGGCCTTCAACCGTGACACCATTATGACCATCGCTACCCATGTCCTCGCGGTTGTTCGGTCCCATTACCCGACCATCGACCTTCAGTCAATAGGGGGTGGGTTCGCTGAAGGACTGAGCGACATGGGGACCCAGCAGCTAGAGGATGAGGTGGAGGATGCAGCAAAGATGCTGGCCGGCGATATAGATCTATTTGGTGAGACAGATGGTAATGGTGGAGCTCAGTAATCTGCTCATAGATTATCATCTGTAAAACCTTGATAGTGTAATTAGAAAGCACGAAAGCGCAAGAAACAATTATTTTTCGAATAAATATTATAAGGTGCATGTATATGCAATATATGTAGTTTGCTTGTATTTTGACAAAAAAACCTCAGCGGTTTCAATCCTGACACGATTATGTGTAGTTCAAATAACATCCGAACAGTTGGTCTGCTACTGATCCCTATGGCCTTGGCCAGCCCATAGTCCATAATGTCGAGCGCGGAGCCTGTGCACATGTAGGAGTAACAGGTGTGACCCAGGAACCGCAGCCGATCACCCATAATGTAGAGCACGGAGCCCATGGCACGTGTAGGGAGAGATCGGTGACTGGGTCTTCTCCATAAAAAACAGCATGGAAAGTGTGCTGCTCGGCAGTTGTTGTATGAACTTGGAGATAAAGGCAGCATAAGCGGCGTCCGAGCAATGTATTCTATGTTGAACTCTTGGCCTTAGCTGATCCATAGTCTATAACGTCGAGCGCGGAGTCCATAGACGTGTAGGACAAACAGGTGTGACCAAGGAACCATGGCCGACCACCCATAACACAGAGCGCGGAGCCTATAGCACGTGTAGGGAGAGATCAGAGACTGGGTCATCTCTAAAGAGAACAGAAAAGAAAGGATGTTGCTCTCCGATCGAGAAAAGTGTTCGGCGATTTGGAGATAACGTGTTCGGCAATAACGTTTGGAGAAATCGTGTTCGGCGATTTTGGAGAAAACATGGTCGGTGATTTAGAGAAATCGTGTTCGGCGATTTTGGAGAAAACATGGTCGGCGTAGTTATGGCGATTACGTATTGGAGTTTGTTATGAAGTAGCATGGAGCTCAACGACCGCAAGTGGATGTTAAACCATAATAGAGACAAAACGGAGACAAGTTATGGAGACCAAAACTTTACTGAATATAAAATTGGAGAGTACATATCTAGAGTGTTTCAAGGATAGAAACGTATAAGGTGTTCGATGTGCCACGAGTTGGGAACATCGACTCCTTCTAAGTCACTTAGGCGATAAGAACCTGGTCGAGTAACCTCTTTGACGACATAAGGCCCTTCCCAAGGGGAAGAGAGCTTATGCATTCCATCAGTTTTTTGTTTTCTGCGGAGAACAAGATCGCCGACAGCAAATGAACGATCTTTGATGTTTTGGTTGTAGTACCTCCGCAAGCCTTCCAGATATTTAGCTATATGGACGCAGGTGATTAGGCGTTCTTCCTCGGCCCTGTCGACGTCCTCAGACCGAACAGCCTCGGCCTGCTCTTCATCATAGTTTTCTACACTAGGTGCTCGGAAAGTAACGTCCGCTGGTAGTATGGCTTCTGAGCCATAGATCAAAAAGTATGGAGTCACGCCGGTGCTATGACTAGCTTGAGTATGCAGTCCCCAGACTACAGCTAGAAGCTCCTTGACCCATCTGCCCGAGTGCTTTTCTTCTTTCTGATACAGTCGCTTTTTGAGGGCATCAAGGATCATGCCGTTCGCCCATTCGACCTGGCCGTTGGCTCTTGGATGGGCAATAGAGACATATTGGATGGAGATGCAATGGTCTTCGCAGAAGTCCCAGAAGTGATGGCCAGTAAACGTAGTTCTGAGATCGGTGATGATGCTATTTGGTAGACCAAATCTATGGATGATATCTTCAAAGAGCTCAACTACCTTCTTTGCAGTAGCCGAGACGAGCGGTTTATATTCAATCCACTTGGAGAACTTGTCGATGGCAACATATACGTACCAAAAACCACCTGGTGCTGGTTTGAAAGGCCTAATCATGTCCAGTCCCCAGCATGCGAAGGGCCAGGAAGCTAGGATGGTTTGCAGCTCTTGCGCCAGCACGTGTATTTGCTTAGTGAAGAATTGGCATCCTTCACAATGTCGAACGAGGTCTTCTGCATTAGTGATGCCTGTGGGCCAATAAAAACTAGCTCGGAAAGCCTTGCCGACCAGTGTTCTCGAGGCCGCATGGTTACCGTAGGAACTAGAGTGAATTTCGAGAAGTAGCTTTACTCCCTCCTCTTGGGTGATGCATTTATGTTGTATCCCTTTCTTGGCACTTTTCCTCATCAAGCTGCCATCCACCAGCATGTAAAGCTTGCTTCGATGAACTAGGCATTTAGTTTCAGTCTTGTCGGTGGGTACCTCGGTGCTGGTGAGGTACTTGATGAATTGCTTCCTCCAATCGGCGACCGGCAAAGGTACCGCAAGTACCAACTACTCGGCAGGGGGAACCTCTTCGAGTTCCTTATCTTCTTTGATGGATGGCGCCAGGAGATCTTGAAGAAAGACCCCTGGCAGGATCACAGCACGAGAAGAGCCTAGCTTGGATAAGTGATCGGCGAGTTGATTTTGGTCATGTACCACATGGTAATACTCGATGCCATAGAATTTTCCTTCGAGCTTCCTGATTTCGGCATAGTATGCATCCATCTTCTCACTAGAAGAGGACTAGTCCTTGTTGAGCTGGTTGATAACCAGCGTGGAGTCCCCATACACCATGAGGCATTTGACACCGAGCTCGATGGCTATACGGAGACCATGGAGACACACTTCATATTCCGCGGCGTTGATGGAGGCCGGAAAGTGTATCCAGAGAACATAGCGTAGCTTATCCTTGGTCAGCGTAATGAACAGAATGCCTGCACCAGCACCATTGATGTTAAGGGCACCATCGAAGTACATCACCCAGTGTTCGGGGCAAGTAGCGGCGATGGGCTCTTGGATCTTGGTCCATTCAGCGACGAAATTAGCGAGCGCCTGTGACTTAATGGTAGGTCTGCTTCTAAATTTGATGGAATATGTGCTGAGCTCAATAGCCCACTTAATGATGTGTCCATTGGCCTCTTTGTTGCAGAGAATGTCCCTTAGAGGGAACTCAGTGACCATGGCGATCTTGTAGTATTCGAAGTAGTGTCGGAGTTTGTGCAACGTAATAAGAATGGCGTATAACAGCTTTTGTACCTGAGGATAATGAGTTTTGTGCTCATTAAGTACCTCGCTGATGAAGTAAACTGGACGTTGTACTTTATAGGCATGCTCGGCCTCCTCGCGTTCGACGACAATAGCTGTGCTCACGACGCGAGAAGTGGTGGCGATGTATATTAGCAGAGTCTCATCTAGATGTGGCGCCATCATGATCAGAGGCTTTGTTAAGAACACTTTGAGCTACTCAAAAGCTGAGTCTGCTTCCTCCGACCAGGAGAACCACTCGGAGGCCTTGAGGAGTTTGAAGAATGGTAGCCCTTTTTCGTGGAGGCGTGATATGAAACAACTTAAAGCAGCCATGCAGCCTGTAAGCTTCTGTATATCCTTGACGCATCTTGGCCGTTTCATATTGGTGATGGTGGAGACCTTGTTAGGGTTAGGTTTGATACCTCGAGCACTGATGATGTAGCCCAGCAATATACCGGATAGAACTCCAAAGACGCACTTTGAAGGGTTCAGCTTCCATTGGTACTTGTTTAGGTTGGTGAAGATTTCTTTGAGGTCAGCGATAAGGTTGTCAGCTGTCTTGGTCTTGACGACCACGTCATCGATGTAGGCTTCGACGTTGTGGTTGATCTATTGGTCGAGGCACAACTGGATGGCCCTTTGATAGGTAGCCCCGGCATTCTTGAGTCCAAAGGACATAGTTTTGTAGCAGTATGCACCGAAAAGGCGTAATGAACGATGTCTTGATCTGGTCTTCTTCCTTAAGGGAGATTTGATGATAGCCGAAGTAACAGTCAAGGATGGAGAGTAGTTCACATCCGGCGGTAGAGTGTACAACCTCGTCTATCCGAGGCAAGCCAAAGGGGTCTTTAGGACAGTGTTTGTTAAGATCAGTATAATCAATGCACATTCTCCATTCTTTATTCTTTTTTCAAACAAGAACAGGGTTTGCTAACCAATCTAGATGATACACTTCTTTTATAAACCCGGCAGCTAAGAGGGCCATTTTATTTCTACCCTAATAGCCTCCTTCTTGTCTGGCGCAAATTGGCGGAGTTTCTGTTTGATCGGTTTGGCGATCGGTGAGACATTCAAGGAGTGCTCGATCTTCTCCTGTGGTACCCCCGACATGTCTGTAGGTTTCCAAGCAAACACATCGGCATTGGCACATAGGAAGGAGACAAGTGCACTTTCCTATTTGGGGTCAAGGTGAGCCCCAATCTTCACAGTCTTGGAGACATCATAGAGGCCAAGGCCGACCTCCTTGATTTCCTTGGACTTGGCGGAGGCGCGAGGAAGCTCTAGCTCTGGGATCTCCATGTCATCGGCGGGCACTGTCTTGGCTTCGACAACCACGCTAGCCATCTGGATGGAGAGGTTGGTGGCTTCAGCGAGAGCGAGACTCTCTGTCTCATAGGCATAGGCAACGGAGAGGTTGGCCTATAGAGCCAGGACTCCTGTAGGCGAAGGCATCTTCATCACCAGATATGCGTAGTGCGGTACGGCCATGAACTTGGCTAGAGCTGGCTGGCCAAGTATGGCATGGTAGGCGGTGTCGAAGTCAGCGACGTAGAAGTTGATATGCTCGACACGGTAGTTGCTTGCCATGCTGAACTGTACTGGTAGGGTGATCTCTCCAAGTGGTCTAGATGCCCTTCTAGGTACCACACCCTAGAAGGAGGAGTTCAAGGGTGTGAGATCTGTTATCACGAGGCCCAACTCCCTTAGGGCCCCGATGAAGAGTAGGTTCAAAGCACTACCATCGTCAACGAGGACTTTTCTGAAGAGCACCTTCTGGACGGTTGCGTCAAGGATGAGGGGGAAATGACCTGTGTAGGGTATGTCTACCCACTGGTTGGCCCTGCTAAAGGTGATGGGGACCTTAGACTGTGGGCGATAACTGGGGTCGACGGTGGTTTCCTCTGAAGCGATGACAAGCACTCATCGGGCGATGAGCTTCCATTCTCTTCTACTCTCAGTGGAGGTGAGGCCCTCGAAGATCGTAGCGACCACCTTATCGTGGTCCTAAAAGGCATTGTTGTTGCCCCCAGGTGGTTAGCGACCTCCGGCTCCATCGTTGGCGGCGTCATCGAGCCTCTTGTCCTAGAACTCCTTAGCTAGGCCAATGCAGTCCTTCATCTTGTGTTTGGCATTCTTGTGAAGAGGACATGGGCCGTTGAGGATCTTTTGGTACTATTCATCATAGTTGCGCTTGGCGCGAGGTTGACTGACGGTGGCGATGATGTGTTCTGGTCGGCGGCGGCGATTTTGGCCAGGCCTGTTCCTCCTGTCCGATCACGGTGGCTGTCGCGATGGTAGCTGCGGTCGTCGGGGCGGCGGTCGCTGTGGCGCCAGTTGTCAGGGCGATCGTCATAGCGGTGAGATGGGCGATGAGTGCCTGCATCCTCATTGAAGCGCACCTCGGCTTCCTCGGCATCGGTGTACTGGTTGGCGGTAGTTATCATTTCATCGATACCGGTGGGCGGCTTGCGGTTGAATTTGGAGCGAAGCTCGCGATGGTGGAGTCCTTGGATAAAGGTGGTGATGACTTCAGCTTCTGTGATGGTGGGGATAGAGTTCCTCATCTCGGAGAAACATTGGATGTAGCTGCGGAGGAGCTCGGATGGCTTCTGGTTGATGCGGCTGAGATCATGCTTTGTGCCGGGTTGAGTACACGTGGCCATATAGTTGTCGGTGAAGACTTTCTTCAGCTCTTCCCATGATCTGATGGAGTCCGATGCAAGGCTGGTAAACTAGCTCATGGTGGGTGGCATGAGCATGACGGGGAGATAATTCACCATGACACTGGTGTCTCCTCCGGTGGCACAGATAGCAGTGGCGTAAGCCTACAGCCATTGAGTCGGGTTCATTCTTCCTTCGTAGGGCTCAACCCCGGTGATCTTAAAACCATGGGGCAACCAAAGCGTTTGGAGTGCCCTTGTGAAAGCTGGAGGCCCCTTAGGGTTGTCGACACCATCGTCTGCGCCATTGCGGTTGGGGATAGGCTCGAGGGCTGAGTCTAGGTTGCCGTACTCCTTTTTGTACTCCTAGCGGCGACACACTTCGTCTTCATGGCAACCAAAACAACGTTGCTCGATATGCCGTTGTGCATCCTAGAGGTTGCTGAGATGCACTTGAGCATCCTATTCAACCTCCTGGTCGTGTTGGCAATGGTGTTTGGCACGATGCCCCTCGGTTCCCCCCTAGAGAGGTAGCGATTGGTCAGTGAAACGGCTTTGACTGGGGCGGCGATTGGATCTCGGCGTAGCTGATCGGTGAATCATGCTCATGGAGCACGAAGGTCTCTGATCCTCGCGAATCTCATTGACCTGACAGTGAGCCGCTTTAAGCATGGCGGTGATCTTGGCGAGCTTGGGCATTTGAGGGAAATGAGCGAGCTCATTGGCGGCTATTGCCAAATTAGCGCTTGGAGTCTTGAAGACATTGTGGCCGTCAACGCGGAGAAATTCTTCGTAGAGGTCGTGGTGAAGCGGGAGCGGTCTTCCTTGAGAATCAAGCCTATTATTCTGAGCAGCCTTGGCCCTTGCAATGGCTGCCTCATTTTCTCGCCGCTGTGCGCGTTGATGTTCCGGTTCTCTCGAGCAACGCGCTCCTCCTCGGTTTTGCCATTCCGAGGAGGGCTATCGATGCTGATGTTAAAGATCGCACTCCCCCAGAAGGGTGGAAGGAGAAATTGCTCGGAGAAGGTTTCGGCGAGGGTCTCCGTAGATCCCTAAGACTCAAAGCCTGGAGTTTCTTCTGGGATGGTCTGGAGGGGCACCCCGGGGCTTTAGCCTAAGTGTAGCATGTTGACAGCTGGCAGAAACTAGATGGCGACCTGATCGGCGAGTTTGCCCCTCAGGGTGTGTTGGTAAGCGGTGGCGGCGTTGGTGAACCCAAAGGGTAGGGCCGTAACCCCTGCAGTTTCTCGAGCAGCCTCCGATAGATCTGGATCAGAGGGTGGTCGGCGTTGAACCAGAGTGTCCAGAGCTGATTTGGCGATGGAGAGACAATCGGCGAGCTTCAATCCGACCCGATCGATGGATTCGATCAGATCGTCATTGTTGATCTGCCTCCTCTGGTAGTGAGGAAGCAGACGACGAGTCATTGCTGAAGGAGACCTCAGAATCAGCTCTAAGATCGGATCTACAGTTGCAGGTGCAGGGGTGATTGGCGTAGAACCGATCTGCCCTGGCTCGAGGAGCTCTCCGACTCCGTCAGCGTTGATGACCCACGAGATGGATCCAACCGTGAAGATCTAGCCGGGCTACGGAAGGGACAAAGAGCCTATGGAAAAAGCCATCTTATTCGATAAGGAAACATCACACACACCCCTACCTAGCGTGCCAACTGTTGACAGAATATCGTCGGCAATCCTCCGAGGGGTATCCCACGAAGGTAGATTGATCGGTAGAGGAGCGTGAGATCAAGAACAAGAAGGCAACAGAGACACACGAGTTAGATAGGTTTAGGCCGTCAGTATGACGTAATACCCTACTCCTGTGGTCTGTTGGTTTGTATTAGCTATCGTATGATATGCCATGATTTTAGAGGGGTCCCTGCCTGCCTTATATAGTCCAGAAGGCAGGGTTACAAGTCGGTTAGATCTGAGAGATAACCGGAAAGTAATAACTGATTATAGGAATCTTGGGATCATACATATCCTAACAGATCTCGTAGTATCTTCAAGATATCTTCCTGGTGTCTTGCAGTAAGTGCCGAGCAGAGTCATGCCCCGTAAGGCTTCGTCTTGTGGGCTGGGCCATCCCTAGGGGCGCAGCCCATGTGGCCTGCCATGGGTATCCGGGGTCGTACACCCCACAGACGCCCTGTTTGTTTGGGCTTGTTTGGCTGATAAGCCATGGCTGAAAGTACTGTTGGCTGGTTTGGTATGAGAGAAAAATACTATTCGTTGGCTGATAAGCTATGGCTTATAAGCCAAATACGACCAAGCGAATAGACTGTTAACTCTTAGTTTTATTAAGACTGTCAACCACATTTAAGTTGAATAAGCCATTACAGTTCTACCAAAATGGCAGCGTATGAACAAGTTCCTTGCCAGCCTGTCTACTTCAAGCTGGGCGAGTACGTTGTAAGCTCTACTCTTCACATGCCATCTTAAATTACTAAATAAGGTTTTGCTTGCCATTCGATTTGTTAATTGGTGTCATAAGAGCAACTCCAGCGGTGCCCCTATTTGAACCCCCTATCTAAATATGGGTGCTTAGGAAAACATAACTCCAACAGAGCTTCTACTAGAGCCCTCAAATTTGGGTGGGCACCCAAATCCTCCCTCGAGCCCTCATTCCTAGAGGATCTAGAGGGAGACCCTTCTTTCAGTTGCTATCATTTATCTATGGCAGAACCGTCTAATCTAATGACTCTCAGGAGTACTTATCTTCCATTAGACACTAAGTACCAAAGAGAGGACACTAAACTATGCAGTTCCATCGAGCACACCCTAAGGGAGAACTCAAAAATCCATATTTTTTCCATTTGGATCGTAAACGAGAGAATAAAGCTTACAATATTCTTAAGTCATTTCTTATATCACTTTATTACTGTACCAAAATATTACCTAAATTTATTATAATAGTGGAATATAACAATGTTACCAGAGTTACAGAGGAAGCATGATTAATTTAATGATATGGTGGAGCATTAACATAGTGGACATTTTTATACAAGAGCTGCTAGCAGATTTTACATCTTTTCTTATAAAAGCCTTTTATGAGGGTTATAAATAAACATCACGGTCGTAGTGTGAAAGGAATCCTCTCTAAGCCCATCAGGAGGTTTCCACACACAAGAGTCAGCTCTGAGTATCCTCCGATCACCTACAATAGGGGATTAAAACCCTAAGTACTCGATTGTACTCAGCAAGACTTACCCGATAGGAGAAAAATAAGAGACTCCAAGGATATGCAAGGCTATCTGGCTTGTGGGTTATTGCATCTGTGGAAGCATTACTAAACGTGCGTCCTTATATTCAATTTCATTAGCAGTCATTATTAGTTCATTAACTAACCATTCTATATAAGCACCTATGATACTTTCAAGCTAGTGGTAAGCAATCAGAACCATTTTACCATCTTTCATATTCCAGTTCTTACTACGGTGCTAGACTATAGCCAATTCATACCATATCACATGGCGATTCGCAAACCAATGTATCCCAGCTGGGTGCCCCAAAACACACGCCCCGCTTATACCCCAGGCACAAGCAAGACCAATCCATCACTCTCCTATCAAGGGGTCCAGGTCCCCCGTCCAAACTTAGACTCCAAGCCCCCACTCCTGAGTCTTGGACTCAGTGTGGTGCTTAGACCTCCACCATCCCCACCTCCAATCAGTCGGTCTGGAAAGAGCCAGAACCCATGACAAGAGAGCAACGAGCCTTCTCGCTCCCATAAGCAAGTATGTGCTTAGGATAATAAGTCTGTGACCTGACTACCATCCACAGCAACGGACGGTCCTCAATCGACATAGGCGGAACAAGTGTAATCCGAGCCTCGCTCGAATGCCTAACCAAGTCCAAATCGAAAGTACCATTTCGCCCGGCCTTCAATTATCATTTATATATATATTCCATGTGATAGTAATATAATAACAACAATAATATCTTTTCTATCTCTCGTGAGTGACAGGTAATCACTCGACTTCTACCGGATCCTATAGCATAGCAATCTACATGATCCTTACATACTAGTAGGACTCATAGGATAAGTATATATATATATATATATATATATATATATATATATATATATATATATATATGCAAGTGATTTTCATCCAACTCCTTAAAACTTAATGCACAAGCATAAAATAAAGTGTAGAATAATAGGGGTTATGCACCGGGGCTTGCTTGGGTAAGATATAACCAAAAGTTAGCATTCCATCATAGTGACATGATCATCAAGTCATCATCTTTTCCGCTACCTTGGTTGACTCCATGATCCATCGTTGTTCCTATTATGATATACGCGGATGCAACGCAGAGATGTAATTAATCAACAACAACTACAACTCTCAATTACGATTACGCTCCGCAAGCTAACGAGCTAGCTTTAATGACTAACGTACTAGTCTACATATCCACGTCATCAAGTAAGGCTTTGTCTTCGGAAAAATGTTCTAGTTTTAAAATTCTAAGGTGCTTTGGCATTTTATTGATTAAATATATATATTCAAACTAGTACTCATTTAGCTACCTAGCAAACTAATTATTATGGAGCTACAAAAATTACAGTAAGCACCTAATAATGTTAGAAATTTATTGTGAAAGTTTTAGAGCCAACACTATCACCAATTTATCACAAAAATTTCTTTAAGTTTATATTTTAAGAATATTAAGCATCTCAATTTAATTAGATCACTTCTGAAAATATTATAAAACTATGTGAACAAAATATACAAGCAGATAGATCATGATTTTAGGAACTCAACAAAATTGGTTTCATAATTTTTAGTTAACTACACAATTTTACATTGAATTTACAAATTTACCTTAGAATCTAAATTAGAAAATGCTTAGAAAAGGAAAAGGGCCGGTAGCAACCATTTCAACTCAGCAGCCCAGCGCGGTGCAGCTGCGCGCGCGTTACGGCGGCCCAGCAACGACCCAAGGCTGAGTGCACCCGAGCGTGCTCGTGTTTTGCAAAAGAGGGCTTGGGCTTTTGGATAATCATGCGGAGCAATGGAACACTATTACTACAGACTCACACTTTGTATTAAAGACCCTAGAATGTGTTGCCTTTGCAATGGGGCGGTCCTCGGCGTGCCCGTGCGCGGCGTCGCGGCACACCGGCGGCAACAGTGGTTACGCCGGGCCAACTAGTCTCGCTACGACGGAAGTAAGGGGCCGACCACCATCTACAGCTAAACGCACAAGGGTGGGCGGCGGTTAGGAACTCGGAGACACGCTGGCATGAACTGCAGTGGCGAGCGGCTAATCGTGGCGGTGGGGCGACTGTTCCGGCGAGCCTATGCTCCCACGGCAAGGTAGAGATGGCGGAGAAGCATCCCTAGCTCACCGTGGTGTACGCCCTACTGACGGTTGAAGCTAGGAAGCGCTATGGCGGTTTGGCCACGTGCGACCGAGCGGGGCGGTGGCGCTCTGCGATGGACACCGGCATGTCACCACGTCTTCGGTAAGTGCCCTGGCCAAATGGTGCGAGCACCAGACAGAGGAGGTCAAGGCGAGGTCCTGGATATAAACAATTGAACTAATTCGGACCTTACCCTAAATTCACTGGGACGACGGCGAGAAAAACGCCAAATTGGCGGACAGTAGTGCTTGGTTGCGCCAAAGTGAGGGTCGGGCTCCTAGCTGGCTTTCTTGTCTAACTACTAGAACGCCGAATTGAGGTGTGGTGTCCCGAACCACATGTATTAGCTTGCGAAGCGGCGTGGCTCCGTTGGCGGCAAGGCAGACGGGGCAGTGGCTTCCAGGCTCGGACAACCTCGACTAAAGTTGTGTTAAATGAACTGGAGCATCCGCACGATGAGGCTCAAAGGGAGCATGCCGTGAGGTGCTGAGATGGGACCGCTCGGTCTTGGTAGGGCATGGACGGTGGCAGTGGAACAACGGTCACGCGCGGGGCCGTCTCGCAGGGCCGGTGCAACAAGACGACGCGAGGGAGGGCAGTGACACCGCGACACGGGCATTAGTGCGATGTGACTATGGAGGCAGGCAACATCTCGATGAGTAGGTGATTCGAGCGGTGGAAAGAGCGCCACGTCGGCCAGACGACGATTTCCGCGGCGTCGGCTTTGGCCCCGCGCACGGCTTGGCAGGCAGCACGCACGCAGCAGCCGCGCAGCAGCACTGCAGCTCCGCCCGGCCCTACAGAAGGCGACTGTGGCCGACACAGCCTGGCATGCGGCCGACGGCCGGCAACCGATGAGGCCGGCCAACGGTGCAACGGCCAAGGCCTGGAACGACCAGGCAGCAGCAGCAGCACGCGTGTGGTGACTACAGACACGTGCCGCGCAACGATGAGCGATGACGTGCACGAATTTTGAAGCGTAGCAAGAGTTACTAACGATCACAGTTGAGGTTCAACTAACTCCCCTATCGTAAGGTCCACATTGCCAACGACCTAGCAACGCCATCGCCATGACCGGAGAACAACCAGGAAAGGAGATAGATGGATGCCAATATGAGCTCGTCGCACTGAACGTCAGTTGACGGACAGAGCGCCAACACGTGGTTTACCACGCGTTCCAACGAAATTGGAGAATTTTTACGAGAGCAACGTGACATCCAACACAACTTCTACCTACACCATGCTCATGTACTCACTTTGATGCAATAAACAATACGAAAATATACAGCTAGTGTTTAAACATTTTTGTTAGAAATTAAATATTAAAATAGCATTGTCTTACTACTTTTCTATACTTAGGAAAGTTAAGGATTTCATTTGAGGCTAAGTAATCATTAACTCTTTTGTCCTAATTTTTAATAGATTTAAACCTATTTAACTTCAATCAACAAATACTCCATGCAATAGTCCATACCTTATACTAACCCGTAGGAGCAAAATATTTAAGCACCATTTAACTATTTTGCTCAATATAATTCGCCAAAAATAGTATTTTAACAATAGTTCAGGTGTTTGCCAACTTAACGAAAAGAGCTCATCTTAACGTCAAATTTGATTTTTGAGCTCCCAAAATACTAGTTAACAACATCTATTTTTCAAAAGTTAAAGTTGCATTTTCATCTACTAAACTTGTACTTCAATTTTTATTTAAGTACTGAATACATGTTATGTTTGATCCTTGTTTCTAGAAATCGTTTTTCGCCTCACGTGCGTTATATATTTTTAAAACCCAAAAACTTGTTAAGCTAATCTTTCTCGGTCCTAAATTTCGGCACTAAGCAAACTTGTAACACACGGGTGTTACATTATCTCCATGTCATGTTCGGAACTACTCACCCGAGCCCGACGAGCCACTGCTCGCCGCCTCTCTCCCGCCCGCCTCCGCCAACCTGACTCCTCTCCCACACGCCCCCAGTCAACGCAGCTTCTCCCGCTCGCCCCTTTCCTCGCGACTCCTCCCTAGCGTGTGACACATCCACGACTCCCTGGCGTAGTCATGACCGTGACTTTGTTAGGACTGCCTGCCATGTGGGCCTGAGACAGGCACCAGTGGGGCTCTAGCTACAAAAGGGGACGGAGCAGGCCAAGGAAGTCATTGAATATTCAGAATAGAGCTCATCTCCATATCCTGCTACTGTTCTTCATCATGGAGTCTTCGATTCCTCTCTTGTACCCAGTTCCCAATTGTAGCTGGAGCCCCACTGGTGACAGCCTATCTCGGGCTCACATGGCAGGTAGCCCTAATTTACTCCGGCAGCGATGCTAATGTGACTCCTCTCCACCCACAGCTCTGTTGGCGGCTTGACTCCATCCTCTCGCGATTTCCGGTGTTTTGGCCAAGGAAGTCGATGGCAAGCGGGCCCCAGGCGTCATTCTCTATTAGAATGAGTTTGAGGGCTATTGCTAAAGTGCAGTCTAAAAAACATGACCCTTAAAAGTTGGGAGTCCTTAAATAAAAAGTAAGGGTCCTCTTTTGAGGGCAATGCTGGAGTTTTCTGTAATCTTTTATTGCTGGATTTACGATCGTTTCCAATGTTAATGGTAATAAGCAGACTTCATTTGCTGGGAATCCATGGATCATCCGGTGAATTGGTCTATCCTGAGTCCTAACAAAGTAACATTACTAACGAAACATTGCTTGTTCTTTATTTATTTTGAATGAAACCGGCACATGCACAGATTGTGCCTATTTTCATTGCATAGAGAACAAGAAATTACAAACAGTTACCCTGGGAGGCAACATGGAGGAGCAAAAATAGAAAGGCAAGAGGGAAAAAACTACTTGTTCTTGCTTTTGCCTTTCTTCTTTTTCCTTTCTTTTATGGATAAAGTGTTGTTGGGATGTTTTGGTCACTACAGATAGTCTGTAGGTTCATGGTGTCTCTAATTTGAGGAATCAACTTATCCTACATGGAGTGATGCATCATGAGAGTGAGATGATGATTTTTTTGTGAAAGGAAGGGGGGCTTATATTAAATCTTGGCACATTACATCCTCAAATTACACATGAAAAAATCTGATATAAAAAATACACGTTGTTCTATCTAGATTCTTCCATCGTCTTCTTCCCCAATGCCTTCCCTCGAACGTCGGAGCCAAAGTGCAGTTCTTATGCTGAATCCAACGACCAACCCCAAAACATTGGACATGCCTCAAGATCCAACGCTTCGAAACTAGTCCAAAACGCATCTAAATCGCTGAAAGAATATCGGCAGTTGCATCGTCGGGTACGACATAGGCCGCAGAATCATCATCTGGAGACCTTGAATTCCTCTCCGTGACCATCGACTGTGAATTGATGACCCGGAGTCGCTGTCCTCGTAGGGGGCTCCCAGAAGCACCCCTCTGACTATAACACAACCTACCTTTGCCGACAATTTTTAATGTAGGCAAAGGGTACCTTTTTCGACAGATAGCCTCCCACCAAAGGTTTTGCCGATAGTTTAGAAACAGTCGCGGTAGAAGCAGCCGACGAAATGGGTAGATGAGTCATACTGCCACTGGCCCCTCTCGTACTACGCTCCACTACATCATAACCACCGGAGCAGACTCCCAGACATCTGTATGGCTGCGAGGAAGGCGACGAAGGGGCCTTCTCGTCCAGGTCGAGGGAGGTGTGCCCGGATCTAGTGCCGGTAGCCGTGCACGCAGCTCCGGTGACGAAGACATGGTGGCGCGTCGTTGGCGGCGGCATTCGGTGGACTCAACCACGTGAGGTGGTGAGGGCGAGAGAGACGCTCCCAGATCTGGCGCAGACGGCAGCACAGGCGAACTCCGCGCGGCGGGTGCCCCCGGCCACCATCCCTAGCGACGGATGGTGGGGGCAGCGGACGGTAGGGGTGGCGCCGTGGTGGGCTGGTGGCGCTTTGGGGCGGCGGAAGGTGGGGGCAGCGTCGTGGGGTTCACAGATGAGGGGGCAGCGTTGGGGCGGCGGGCGATTGGGGGCAGCCGGCAGCCGGGCAGTGGGCGTGGAGGGGTATTTTTCTTTTTTGCGTGTGCGGGGTATGGAAAGTGGCAGATGGCCGGATGGGAAAGAGTTTTCAGTGCGCGGGTCTCATTATTTCGGAACTTCATTTGCGTGAGATGATTTTTCACGAGCCGTCCTACACGCACGGGTATTCTTTCACCAACACTTGTACAGTGATCCCCTTCATGCTATGTCGACACTTGTACAATCTAGAATTTTTTGCCGACAGTTTTTCTGTCAACAGACAAACACCAACAGGTAACTTGTGACCGTATAACCTTTTTTCCGATAGATAATATGACATTAAAAAGTCATACTATTGCCGACACATAATGTGTTTGCGAAATCCACCTTTTGCCAACAGATAACTGTAGGCAAATGTATGTCATGGTGTAGTGTCCCCTTGCAGGCCACAAATTGACCGCCTACCGATGAAATCGATACCTGCAACGATGACCTCGTTGAGGCAATCACCGAAGTCATCGCAGGAAATACAATGCTGACCGAAAATCATCTGATTTCGCCGAGATTTATTGGACCAAATCCTATTCAACTAAATAGAAAAACTGTGGGAAAAAAGATGGGTCCTCTCCCCTTCCTGTCTCCAGCGGACGTACCGGTGAGGAAGAAGGAGAGGGGCCCTAGATGTGGTGGCGGCGGAACGAGGAGCGGTGGTGGCGGCAGCGGCTCTGTACGAGGCGACCAGGCGTTAGTGAGATGATGATTAACCACATCATTCTACCAACCAAGCACCCCATTAAGAGCTTGTTTGGTTCTGATTCAGATAAAGTTGCTTGGCTCGGAGAGCTCCCTCCAGACGTTCAATTTTAGACGCTAGGGTCGAGATCGATGCCTGGCTGGCTCCTTGCCTTGCGGTATCCAACCAAATAGCCCCTCCGTCGATTCCAGGTAGCTTGAGGCTGTGACTGATGCAGTACATAATTAAGTGATCACATCATTAAATGTGATAGGCAGTACAGAGATTTATCGTAAGAAACCAAGAGCATCTGTCTCCTGTCGTCGTGCACTGCGAGCCAAGCAAAAAGAACGGTGCTCACTCAAGTGTTGAAAACTGACAAGCCGAGTCTGGAATTGGATTCTTCCCTTTTCCTTGCTTTATTAAATGATGCTTTGACATGAGAAAAAAAAAGCATACGATTCCTACAAATTAAAATGCAAAGCACAAAGAGGTAGAGTCAAAAGAGCAGGCAAACAACGAAAAAATTCTCTGTTTTTTAACATGTTTGATGCAGTAATCGTAGGAGTGACCCCATGATATGATACTATAAAATTACAAAATATAGAGAGACATTTTGCGTGATGTATTCGCTGGTAGCTTTATATAACTTTAGAAATTTTAAAAAACAGTGAATGTCACCGATTGAAAGTGCGAGTAATATTTGCAAAATGAAACGATGAAAATACCAATTTTCGCCAAATAGTGGTATGGCAATATATAATTTTGTTCACATGATCTCAAATGAAGTCGATCTTTATATGAAAATTGTAACACTTGATGTGATCTATGACTATGTAGTTCTCAAGTTTTTAATCTAAATGTGCGCTAATGTCCAAAATGCAGTTAGTATTCAAATTTAAACTTTAGCCATGTTTTAGACACCAAACATCTTCAAATTAAAAATTGTCAACTATACAATCATAGATCAAATTGAGTGCTACAAGTTCATATAAATGTCAACTTGATCCAAGATCATACACAACAATTACATTTAATTTTTTAAAATCATATTTTTTTAAAAAAAATCATATATGGATGGATTGATTTCACCCTTTCAATGGGTTAGTGATTCCCTTCATACTTGAAATTTATTATCTTACTTTTGATGGAGATAATCCACCATATAAATCAAGTGAATAGGTACGGGAATCGTGTAAGACACACTTTTTTTTTCAAATGAAGGTCTAAGTCAAAAAGAAAAATCTGAAATTCCATGAGTTAAGAGAAATGTGATATTATTATTATATTTTTATGTAATTTAGGGGGAAAACTCCATAATCAAACCTCTCAATTGTTTGTCTTGATGTATATACTCAACGGATCGTGATGCTTAAGAGGTGGAGGTTGAATTAGGTAACTTAAAGCTAAAGGCCAACTAAAACCCTATTTATCAAAACCTATACAAAGATATCTATCTGGATGTGCAACTAGGTTTTGCTAAGTGTGTTGTTATCTCTACTATAAAAAAAGTTATTCAAGCTAAATTCCAATCCTAATCACTAACCTAGCTAGCTAGAGTAGTAAAGTAAGCACACAACTTAGGAAAGCATGTAAATGCGGAATGCGTAAATGAGTTAGAGAAAGCAAACTCCCACAATAATTATTTTTTCCTGCTATCAGGAAACTCATGCTTCCTGACCCCTAGTCCTTATTGGAGCCACGATGACCTCGCAAGGGCCAAGCTGAGTTGGGTAAGTGCGTGGAGTCCATATACTTTTCCCGTGCACAAGTGGATCTCTGTGTGGCTTTCTCCTGAACCATTTCCTGTTGTGTCTTCTCACAAAACATCTGACCTTTAATTTGGTAGACTTGAATCATTATTGTCGATAATAGTCATTGGATCTATCGTAATTTATATAAGAAAATTACTCACATTTGTCATTATAAAAAATACATAAAACAACCCCCAATTTTACATCTAAATTACCAACGTAGAAGGTGAAAACTAAAACATTCTCTGTCCATAACGAGAAGGCAAGAAGAGGCCAAAGTCCCCCGTACCCACATAGCCATATGCTATCACATGCAACGCAGAAGAAAACTATCCCTTCTTCTATCTCTAGCCGTAGTGTGTGTGGTCGACAACGATAGTGAGCGGTCGGCTCACCCGTGCGGGAGATATTGGGACCAACAAGTGGTATCGGAGCCGTACAAGCGCCGTCGCCGGACTAACCGCTGGCGACGACGGACGATTTGGAGATGTGCGACAGCTGCGACGTAGCTGTGGCTGCCCAGCCATAATAGGAGGTCGTCGTGTGCACGGTGCGGGAGATCAGCGGCACTAGTTGGCCGACGCTGACTCGCACCAACTATGGCGAGTGGGCGGTGACCATGAAGGTCAAGCTCAGAGCCCGATAGCTCTGGAATGCCATTGACAAGGGCGCCGACAACGAAGAAGATGACATGTCAGCGTTGGAGGCTATCCTCACTGCTGTGCCAGCGGAGTATAGGGAGCCGTTGGGGGTGAAGAACTCTGCTAAGGAGGCGTGGGAGGCCATTGCAGCGATGCGCGTTGGCTCTGACCACGCAAAGAAGGCGACGGCCTAGCTACTGAAGCAGGAGTACTCCAACCTCAAGTTCAAGGATGGTGAGTCGGTGGAGGACTTCTCCCTCCACCTGTAGTCGCTCATCAGCAAACTGAGGAGCGACGATGTCACCATCGATGAAAAAGGGGTAGTCTCCAAGTACCTCCACTCCATACTAGGGAAGTACATCTAGATCGCTCTCTCCATAGAGATGATGCTAGACTTGTCCACCCTCACCATTGAGGATGTGATAGACCGTCTACGGGTGGTGGACAAGCACATGGAGCAGGCCACAATAACGACAGATAGTGGCAAGCTGCTGCTGATAGAGGAGGAGTGGGCTGCCCAGATGAAGGAGAAGAACTTTGGGGAAGCCTCCTCCAGTCATGGTGGCGATGGCAAGCGTCGTGGCAAGGCTTCTTTAGAGAAGAAGAAGAAGAAGGTCGACCCCAACGCCTGCCGGTGCTGCAGGAAGACGGGCCATTGGGCAAAGTAGTGCCCAAATCCCAAGCAAGAGAAGAAGGCTAAGGCTCATTTAGCACAGGCTGATGAGGATGATGAGGCCACTCTCCTGATGGCGATGTTCTATGCACTGCATGACATTGAGGCCAAGGAGAAGGGAGAGGTGATGGCGGTGGAAAGGCATGGCAAGGCTCTGAAGGTTGTCAACCTCAACGAACTGTGCGCCCAAGTCAACCTCGGACATGTGGGTGGCGAGCAGGAGCAGCGGTGGTACCTGGACTCTAGCATCAGCAACCACATGACGGGCTCTAAGGAAGCCTTCTCCGAGCTCGACGGCAACGTGACTGTCACGGTGAAGTTTGGTGACGGCTCAAGGGTGGCGATTCAAGGGCACGGCACCATCATCTTCAGGTGCCAGAATGGCGAACACCACACGCTGATAGATGTATATTACATCTCGTAGCTACGTTCAAGCATCATTAGCATTGGCCAGCTAGATGAGCATGGCAGTGAGGTACTGATCAAGGATGGCGTCCTCAGGATCAGGGACCGGGAGCATCACCTTCTTGCCAAGGTGAAGAAGTCTCGAAACTAGCTGTACCTGCTCGACTTGAAGGTGGAGCAGCCGGTGTGCCTGGCAGCATGGCACACCGTGGAGCCATGGCTGTGGCATGCTCGATTCGGCCATCTCAGCTTTGACGCGCTCAGTCGGCTGGAGAAGATGGTCCAAGGGCTGACCCACATCAAGCACGCAGGTGAGCTGTGTGATAGCTGGCTGGCCAGGAAGCAGAGGAGGCTATCGTTCCTAAAGGCGGCCAAGTATCATGCGACGGACGCTCTCGAGCTCGTCCACGGCGATCTCTGCGGGCCAATCATGCCAGCCACAAACAGTGGTAGGTGGTACTTCCTCCTGCTCATGGATGATTGTAGTCACTATATGTAGCTGCAACTTCTTACGAGCAAGGATGAGGCGGTGGAGGCAATCAAGAAGTTCAAGGCGCGCGTGGATGCGAAGAGCGGCAAGAAGCTGCATGTGCTGCGAACTGATCGCGGTGACCAATTTACTTTGGTGGAGTTTGCTACGTACTGCGTAGATCAGGGTGTGGTGCGACACCACACCGTGCCGTACTCGCCACAGCAGAATGGCATGGTGGAGCGGCGGAACCAGATGGTGGTTGGCATGGCTCGATCCATGATGAAGGCCAAGAGCATGCCAGCAAGGTTCTAGGGTGAGGCGGTGACCATGGCGGTGTTCATCCTCAACCGCGTGCCCGCAAAGGCCCTGAAGGGCGTGACGCCATTCAAAGCTTGGTATGGGCACAAGCCGAGTGTGTCTTTCCTCCGGACATTCGGCTGCATTGGCCACATCAGGAAGACGAAGCCTGTCCTCACCAAGCTGGAGGATAGGAGCACACCGGTTGTGCTCCTGGGCTACGAGGAAGGTACCAAGGCGTACCGGCTCTCTGACCCATGTGGAGGCAATGTGGTTGTCTCACGTGACATCATGTTCGATGAGAAGGAGGCCTGAGACTAGGACAGTCCGAGCACGGGGGAAGCTAGCGGCTTCACCAGCACCTTCGTCGTTGAGCACTTGGTCATCCATGGTGGTGGAGACGCTGGAGAGGATGTGCCGACCACTCCAGCAACAAAGCCGAGCACTCCTAGGGGCGGTGCTAAGCACTCTGGGAGGGGTCCCAAGCACTTCAAAAGTGGTGCCGAGCGGTCCTGCAGTGGTGCCAACCACTCCAGGACGAGAGCCAAACGCTCTCGTAGCAGAGCCGAGCGGTCCTATAGTGGTGCCGACCACTCTAGGACGGGTGCCGAATGCTCTCGTAGCGGAGCGGAGAGGTCTTTTAGTGGTGCCGACCATTCCAAGACTGGTGCCAAGTACTCCTATAGTGGTGCCAACCACTTCAGGAGTGGCGATGAGCGGTCTAGGAGTAGTGCCGAGCACTGCAGCCGGGGTGCCGAGCACTCCAGGTGTTGTGTCGACCACTCCGGCGAAACAGGGGACTCCATCGACGCTGATCGAGTTCGCCTCACCTCCAAGCGACATCACATAGTTCATGGATGCTTTCCACGACGGTGAGGAGGTGCAGTTCCATAGGCTAGATGACATCGTCGGTGGTACAGGGTCCTCAGGCCTGGCGGGTCGGCTGCTCAATGACCTAGAGCTAGTTCTCATCAGTGCAAATTGGCGACGGGTGATGCTGGAGGAGATGAAGGCGATCGACGAAAACAAGACTTGGGAACTCGTCGATCCACCTCTAGGATGTCGTCTGATCAACCTGAAGTGGCTGTACAAGGTCAAGCGGGACGAGCACATCACTATTGTTAAACACAAGGCATGCCTCATCACCCGAGGCTTTGTCTAGCGTGAGGGCATCGACTTCGAGGAAGTCTTTGCGCCGATAGTGCACATGGAGTCTATTCGATTGCTGCTGGCTTTGGCAGCAGCGAAGGACTGGCACGTCCATCACCTGGACGTAAAATTAGGCTTCCTCAATGGCGAGCTAGCGGAGACAGCCTTCGTCAGGTCACCTCCGGGTTTCACCATCAAGGGAGCGGAGCACAAGGTGCTCTAACTGCACAAGGTGTTCTACGGGCTGGGTGAGCTTGGGTTCACGCGGTGCGCAACCGAGCATGCGCTCTACACATGACAACGGGGGAAGGAGGAGCTCGTCGTCGGCATGTATGTGGACGACTTGATCATCACTGGTGCGTATGCGGAGGACATTGATAGCTTCAAGCACGAGATGGCGGCTCATTTTTGAATGAGCGATCTCGGCACGCTCTCCTACTACCTTGGCATCGAGGTGAGACAGGGGAAAGAGGCACTCACGCTCAGTCAGAGCACGTATGCCTCAAAGCTGTTGGAGCGGAGCGGCATGGCTGAGTGCAAGCTATGCGTGACTCCGATGGAGGAGCAGCTGAAGCTGACGAAGGCTAGTACCGCAGCGAGGGTAGATGCAATACTCTACCGGAGCATCGTCGGCAGTCTGCGCTACTTAGTCTACACGAAGCCGGACATTGCTTTCACTGTGGGCTACGTCAGCCGCTTCATGGAGGATCCTCGAGAAGATCACTGGGCTGCGGTGAAGCAACTGCTGCACTACGTCAAGGGAACGGTGGATCAGGGGATCGTCTTCCCCAAGACCGGCAGAAGTGGGCTGTAGCTCATAGTGTTCAGCGATGCAGACATGGCGGGGGACATTGATGGACGGCGGAGCACCTCTGGTGTGCTCGTCTTCCTTAGGTCGGCTCCAATCTCATGGCTATCGCTGAACAGAAGGTGGTGGAGCTATCCACGTGCGAGGCAGAGTACGTGGCGATGGTCATAGCGGCGTGCCAAGCTATGTGGATGCGCTGGCTGCTGGGCGAGCTGACCGATGTGGAAGCTCACCCACCAACAATGATGGTGGACAACCAGCCCGCCATCGCCCTCGCGAAGAATCCGGTTCTCCACGACCAGAGCAAGCACATCGACATTAAGTTCAACTTTCTCAGGGACTGTGTCGATGGAGGGCAGATCGTCATCGAGTTCGTCGAAATTGGTCGGCAACTCGCGGACGTCCTCACCAAGCCGCGCGGCCGTCTTCGGTTCACGGAGCTGAAGAAGATGATCGGCATGGTGGAGGTTCTAGGGTTAGCAGCAGGATTAGGGGAAGAATTATAAAGTAATCTGCTGCTCTCCCATTTCTGAACGCGCGACAGGAGCAGGCACCGAAAGGGCTCCCTGCTGCTGCACTGTAGCCGCGGCAGGGGCAGGCGCCGAAAGACTCCCCTGCCGCATTGTAGCCAACAGCAGGGGCAGGCGCCAAAGTCAGCCCTGCTGTCACATCTAGTCACTGTAACAGCATAACAGCCTGGCATGTCTGGTACTTGGATTAGATGGGTAGAGTTGTATGTGTATCTTCCCACTACAACTCAGTGAGTGAATTGAATTTTTGCTATCTACTCTGCAGAGTTTCAGCCAACGCTGGTGCTTGTGCTTTGTGTGTGTGCTCTGTTCTCTCTTCCTTCTTCTACTTTTAGCCGTAGTGTGTGTGGTCGGCAATGACAGAAAACGGTTGGCTCACCCGTGCGGGAGATCTCGAGACCAGCACCCTGCTCGTGTTCCTTGGTCTCCTGCTCAACACAGAATCTTGTCACCAGCCTGTAAGCGAGCTGCACACCCGTTTCCTCTCGGTTTGTTTTCACCATCCGTGAAGTTCTCCCCATGGCTGTTGTGTGGCTCCGTCCTTGAACATTTGGCAGGGAAGCTCCAAGCCAGAAGCTATCCGGCCGCCTCTCACCAAGCATAGGAAACTTGACGAATCTCGAGATTCTGTGAGTGTTATGTTGCTTCCTATCAGTTCTCATGGTCTCATGGATATGGTAGATGGTAGCCTTTGTGTCCAGCTGAGTTCCTTTCCCCCTTTCTGACTGAGGGCTAGCCTTTCATTGTATCCATCTGTGTCCACAGTTTGCTGGAGAAAAACCACATAACCGGGACAATCCCTCCAGAGATTGGCAGGCTTGGGAGGCTCAGGGAACTCAACCTCTCCAGCAACCACTTGTATGGTGAAATCCCTTCCTCTGTGGTCCACCTTGAAAGCCTCCGGTACTTGTGAGTGAGCGCTGTGGCATATGCCATTTCTACCTTGCTGCGTTCTTTAAGTAGCTACAGCTTGGTTTAATTTGTACTCGGTGTGCTTGCACTCTTGTCTTTCCAGAGACTTGTCCTTTAATAACTTGAGCGGACAGATACCGAGATCGTTTGCAGGGACACTCTAGTAAGGTTGTAATCCACCTGTTCCTGTCTGAGATTTTCACAAAGTTTTAGATTTAAGTTTTTTTTTCTGCTCATGGTTTTCTTGCAGCGTTGTCGGGAATCCTCTCATCTGCGGTGAGAATACAGGGCAAGACTGTTCCAGTTCCAGGACTGCACCGGTGCCAGCGTCCTCGCGGGCTAGTCTACCAACGGCTAAAACTAAAAGTCACAAGTTTGTACTTGCATTTGGTTCCACGATCGCTTGCATCATCACCCTTGTTTTGCAGCAGAATTGGGAACAATAGTCCTTTGATTTGCTCTCCGAATAAGGACTAAAGAGCAGGATTGTAACGGAGACATGATGATTCCCACATTGTCCCAGTACCATTCAAACAGAATGATGTAACCTAGTTGGACAATTTCTTGCTCAGCCTTGTTGTCTTCTGGCACGGCTAGTATTTTGTAAACCCATCGCTTCACGTAACCTAATCATTATGCACTTCTCCTGCCATCTTCCAGAATATGTTTTGCAGCCGTATTTTTTTTTCCATCAATCGGTTGCATTGCATCAGGTTCTTCCATGCTGCTGGTGCTGAATTTACGTTCTGGACAACACTGTTGGATTTAATTGGGTTTGTCTAATTTTTACTCAGCAATTAAATCAAATGAAACTCCAAGATCAAAGTTAATGCTAGTATAATTTGTTGGTTCCTTCGGTGGTGTAACTTACGGTTTGATGAGGGTTAAGATGATGACCATTACGTGTTGGCGCATCATGATTTAGTGGTTCATGGTGTTATAGTAGTTTCCGTTACTAATAAGAGACAATTCATTTGTTGGTTTCATAAGTTACTTGTAACGGACAATGACATGATGACTACTAATTCTTCATGCGCCTAGCTCTTCAGCTTCATCTTCCTTTGTCGCTGCATAAAAAGGGCACTCTTTCTCCTGTTCACGAGTGAGAAGAGAGAAGATAACATATAGCCACAACACCGCCACGCTGGTGACGCTGGGTATGTTGTTGCAACCAGTCCTTTGTTTTTTATGATTAAAATCATGATGATTAGTATATGTAAATGTTCATGACACTTGAATCACACGTGTACATATCTGAGGCCATAAATTTATTTTAATCTTTTTCTAGATTAAAAATGATACTGAAATTGCCTAAATTTGTGACAAACACACCGTGGAAACCTGCACAATTTTGATGTTAATGGTAATTGGTAAAGCAGGCCTCGACATTTTACGCTACGAATAATCATATTAATGAAGACCGTTAGTTCTTGGCGTGGATGAGCCACCGCAAACTAGTGCAGTACATTCTTTTATCGGTGGGATCCTTAGTTACATTAGGTAGTACATGCTGTTTATCATACGCAACCAAGAGAAGAACAGATAATTGCTCTACTCCTATAATAAATAATAAATCGAGTAGCGAACCGAGCTACAGGTAGGCAACGTATACGTGGACAGCGAGACTGATTTCGTCAATCTCAGAGCTAGCGGTCTAACCTAGTCACATGAGCATCTAATTTTGAAAAAAATAAAATAAATCCAGTCCAGTGCACTGCAGATGCTGTCTTATTTTTCTGACCATAATGCCTGAAAGAATGGCGTCGAATATTCTTAAAAAAAGGGGCAACACACGTACACCTGTTCGCTTAGTCGTATTTGGCTTATAAGCCATGGCTTATCAGTCAACGAACAGTATTTTTCTCTCACACCAAACCAGCCAATAATACTTTCAGCCATGGCTTATAAGCTAAATCAGCCCAAACGAACAGGGCGAGAACCGAGTGCAAGAGGCTTGGTGGTCGGAACTAGATTCTTCCCATTGTTTTTTGGAAACTTGTTTAACACGACACAGGGAATATGATTCCAGCAAAAGCAATTGATGTGTTAGCTGTTTTCCCAAACACGTATGACAAATAAGAGTATGTTTGGATCCACTGGCACAATAGTTAGTACTCTCCATCAAAAAAACATGGTGTTTTAGTTTTTTTATTTAGAATATATTAGTGCTCAATTGAAATTACCTATATAGCCCAGTTTATTGAAGGTGATCCATTCTAATTAAGAAATAAGCCCCTAATAAAAGGGAATGCATAGAGATACCTGGATCACAATCCCAATCGAATATGAGCCCCAACTAGTTCCAAGAGGCAAAACATCAAGTTTTTAGGACAAATTTTTGAATCCTAAAACATCCAGCTTTCTGGGACAGAGAGAGTAGCTACTAAATATGAGCTAGCTATATCAGCAGGTGTCCGTTTGACCGTTATGATGCACCTACAAATAAGTTACTAATAGGTGGTTGGCAACTATTAGGGTCCGTTTGGATCCCATGGTGTAAAGCTTAGTCGACTGAATTTAAGGACTAAACTCTAGACAGGTAAGCTTTAGACATGAGTCTGTCTGGATCAAGGGCTAAAGTTCAACCAATTCAATAAGAAAACTTGTGTGGTCCTGGGACTATTCAGCTCAGTCGTTGCGGTCGACCCCCATTGGAGAGGTTGAGGTCCGCAAGGCCCAGGCACATGGTGGTGAGCGCGGCAATGCCCACGGCGCCGTGCCCCTGGGAGCAGGAGGGGTCAGGCGCGGATGGTGGAGGAGGCCAGGGGTCACGTGTGTAGAGGGAAATTAAAGGTTGAGGCGGGGGACGGACAGGCACTACACCAATGTGGCAGAAGGAGGTCTCCATGGAGTGTGCAGAGGACGTGGCGGTTAAAAAGATCTAGATGGATAGAGAGAAAGGGGAGGGGCTTTGAATAGCATATAAAAAATTTCTCTTCAAAGACAAACACACTAGTCAAGGGCTGTGGGGTATGGCCCCCGGTATCCACAAGACAAGACACACTAGTAAAAAAAGGGCTTCTATTCCCGGCTGCCAACCCCCTTTATTCCCGGTTACGCAGCTGGGAATAGGAGTTCGGGAATAAAGGGTTAGTAGCCGGGAATAGAAGTAGACCTTTAGTCCCGGTTGGTGATATCAACCGGGACTAAAAAGGTAGCCACGCCAGCGCCTGGGCTGGCCCCTTTATTCCCGGTTGGTATTACCAACCGGGACTAAAGGATCTTTTTTTTTCTTTTCCTGCTTATTTCAGTTGATGATTCTTTTTTGTTTTAATTTGGTTTTCGAATACGCATTATTCGCTGCAAAGTAATATACGTATACGTGCGCGTACGGTAAAGTTTTCGCTCGATCAATGCACGCAAGCAACACAAGTAAAAGTAAACTAAAACATAATATTACATTTCATCGTCACATGTAAAGTTTGCATTAATTATACATTTCATCATCACATGTTCTTTGGATTAATATGAAATTTGGCTTTCATCATCACATATTTGGGTCATAGTAAAACTCGCCGCCGGGAGTTAAGACCTGATCATTCAGAAATCCACCTATTGTCTCTTGGATTGCTTTGAGATGGTGTGTGTCCAGGGTTTTTTCCTTCAACCAACAAGTCTTCGATTTGAGATATGAGATAAAGAAAAAGTATATTAGTATATATATATATATATATATATGTATGTATCAAGAATAATGATAAATAAATTGTATCTATCACGAATATATATATATATATATATAAATATATGTATGAAGAATATATATATATATATATATATATATATATATATATATATATATATATATATATATATATATATATATATATGTACACTTACCCTTTTTTGCTGTAGACTAGTTCTTTTTTAGCACACTCTCATGAACTCGCAAACATACATTAATACACATTTCGTCAATATAATTCATAAATATAATAAATATAATATATATATATACCGGCAGTTTAGAATTAATGGAGTGTTGGCGACGGACGATGGTGGACAGCGACGCTGGATCGAGGCACGGGGGCTCCTGGCCGGGCGCGGCGTCGTCGGGGCTACTCCGGCGAGGTGTGGGTGGGCGTCGGGATGCCCTCCGGTGACGAAGAAGGCGCGGCATCGGGCCAGGGTGGCCCGGGAAAGCGAAATCGGCGGCGGCGTGACGCGCGCGCGGTGTCGGGGGCAGCCAGGGGCTCCTCCTTGAGGGGCGCGGCGTCGGGGCTACTCCGGCGAGGTGGGCGGGCGTCGGGGTGCCCTCCTATGAGGAAGGTGGCGTCGGGGGTGGCCGGGAAGGCGAAATCGGCGGCGGCGTGGCGCGCGCGCGGCGTCGGGGGTGGCCGAGGGCTCCTCGGTGAGGGGCGCGGTGTTGGGGTTACTCCGGTGAGGTGGGCGAGCCTCGGGGTGCCCTCCGGTGAGGAAGGCGGCGTCGGGGGTGGCCGGGGAGGCGAATCGGCGGTGGCGGAGCTCTGGGGACGCGCTGAAGACGAAGACGATCGATGAGGAGGAAGAGAGAAGGGAAGCGGCGGTATATAGGAGAGGGACCTTTAGTCCCGGCTCCATCCACCGCCCGGGACTAAAGCACCTTTAGTCCCGGCTCCTGTCACCAGCCGGGACTAAAGGGGGGACCTTTAGTCCCGGCTGTTGGAAGGAGCCGGGACTAAAGGATTTTTTGATGGGCCGCCAAATGCAGCCCACCTTTAGTCCCAGCTGGTGGCAGGAGCGGGGACTAAAGGTGGACTATATTTTCATTTCCCGCCAACTTTTAAGCAGATCAGTTTATTTTATATATGTTTTGTATTTAAATGTTTAAGTCTTATTATTTGCGCAGTAAATTCAATACTAGGCATAATTTTTTTAGAAAAAGTAATAAACTTTATTTTCATTTACTGCACACAAAAAAAATATGTGACCTAAACTATTGTGTTTTTTTATTATAAATGTTGAACATAATGCAACTAATACTCACTATTTTCGTTAATGCAAAAATGTAGACTTTAATTGAAATTATTAAATTTATTGGTTTTCGACAGGAAATTAGTTTTCACGTAATTGTAACGTAAATCTTTAGGTTCTTCATTAATCATTGTATAATTAATCAACTGGAAATTCAATTAAATTTAAAAAAGTACCAAACCACCTCAGAAAAATCTCAAACTTGGTGGTGGCTACACACAGGGCATTTGTAGTCTTGAGAAAAAGTTTGGGACCAATCCGAGACTGGAAAGCAAATGGACTTCAGAGTCCCAGAGAACCTAGGTGTATAGATAGGGTTCGACGAAAGGTTCTATATATCTCTGTGAAGCACGTCGACTCCGCCTATATCAAAATGGCTTGAAATTTTTTTGGCAGTCATTTACACCCAAAATATGGCCCCACACAAGATCTTAGATTTTTCTGATAATTATTTTTGTTATTACATTTTTCTTTGTGCCGCGTGAGACGAAATACGGTGAATTACATATTGAAAACAATATAATTTTGCATCAACCTCCACAAATATTTGTCTCCTAGGGCACAATAGACCATTTGGCAAAGTTTGGCACCATTCCGGATCATTTAGGGGTGGACCCAGGTCAATGTATAATTAATCGGTGAATTCGCGCGAAAATTCAATTAAAGTGAAAAAAGTACCAAACCACCTCAGAAAAATCTCAAACTTGGTGGTGGCTACACATAAGGCATTTGAAGTCTTGAGAAAAAGTTTTAGCCCAATCCAACACTAGAAAGCACATGGACCTCAGAATCCCAAAGAACCTAGGTGTATAGATAGGGTTCGACGAAAGGTTCTATATACCTCTGTGAAGCACGTCGACTCCGCCTATGTCGAAATGGCTTAAAATTTTTTTGGTAGTCATTTACACCCAAAATATGGCCCCACATAAGATCTTAGGTTTTTCTGATAATTATTTTTATTATTATATTTTTCTTTGTGCCGTGTGAGACGAAATACGGTGAATTACATATTCAAAACAATATAATTTTGCATCAACCTCCACAAATATTTGTCTCCTAGGGCACAAGAGACCATTTGGCAAAGTTTGGCACCATTCCGGATCTTTTCGGGGGTGGACTCAGTTCAACGTATAATTAATCGATGAAGTCGCGTGGAAATTCAATTAAAGTGAAAAAATTACCAAACCAATTCAGAAAAATCTCGAACTTGGTGGTGGCTTCACACTGGGCATTTGAAACCCTGATAAAAGTTATGAGATCAATCAGGCACTAGAAAGCACATGGACCAGAAAATTCAAAGTATAGTTAACAAAAGAATATAATCAATTAAAGGGTCTTTTCTCTTATTAAATAAATGTTTGGGTGCTTTCTTGTCGAGAAAGTGACTTAGTTCAGATGGCTAGCTAGTGCACTGCGGTTTGGACCTTGGCTATGAGGTCGTGGGTTCAATGCCTGGCTGCCCCATTTTTTTGTCCAGTGTGACTATATTATTTTATCAAGAAAGATTGTATCCCGGTTATAGCCCAGAGCCGGGACTAATGGTCATCCTTTAGTCCCGGCTGGAGCCTCAAGCCGGGAGTAAAGATTTATTCCTGGCTGGAGGGTCCAGCTGGGACTAAAGGATAACCTTTAGTCCCGGCTCTGGGCTATAACCGGGATTAATTGTTGCCTGCCGTCGCCACACACTTGGGGCAGGAACTTTGTATCCTTGTTTGAGGATACAACCAGGACTAATAGTCCCTTTAGTCCCGAACATAAAAATACCGGGACTAAAGGCAAAAATAGAGGCAGGATGAATGGTCTGTTTTCTAGTAGTGACATGGGCCGCACAATCAGACGTGGCCCAGCCCACAAGATCAAGGCATGCATGGCGTTGCTCGGCGTGCACCACAAACTATTGTATAGTACCAAATATGATACTTTCCTTATAACCCTGCCCCTCCAGACTATATAAGGAGAGGCAGGGGTCCCCTAGTGGACACGATCGATACATCTCAATGCAATACATCAGAACACAAGATGTAGGTATTACGTCATACTGACGGCCGAACCTGTCTAAATCTTGTGTCTTGGTGCTTGTATTACCATCTTGCTCCTGATCTCGCTCACCTCTATGAGAAATCTACCATCGTGGGATACCCCTCGGTGGACTGCCGAGCATCTTTTATCGATAGCTGGCGTGCCAGGTAGGGGTGTGCGCTTGATCCATGGCGAGCCAGATGGACCTCAAATCAATAGCGCGTTCTCGTCATCAATCTCGTGGAGATCCATGCCGGTCCACGACAACAATTCATCGCTGGCTACATCAGCCCCCACGACAACAGATCCAATCTTGGAACCACCTCCGAGGTCACCTTCATCAACAACTCGCCGCCCGCTTCCTCGCTACCAGAGGAGGCAGATCAACAACGACGATCTGATCATATCCATCGATCGGGTCGGTCTGAAGCTCGCCGATTGCCTCTCCATCGCCGAATTGGTTCTGGACACTCTGGTTCAGCGCCGACCATCCTCCGATCCAGATCTATTGGAGGCTGCTCGGGAAACTCCAGGGGTTATGGCCCTACCCTTCGGGTTCACCAACGCCGCCGCCGCTTACCAACATGCCCTGAGGGGCAGATTCGCCGACCAGGTTGAAGACGTCCATCCTCTCATCGACCAGATAGCACCATACGCCGCCGACCAGTCGTTCTGTCTAAAGCTAAGTCACGCTTTAATATTTTTCTAAATATTCTCCAATCTTCGTTAATCGCCATAATGTTTCTCCGAGCTGTTTTCTCCATGTTTGCTCTCCAAACGATTTTTTGAACCCCCGAATAGTCCTATTGATGCTCGGACGCCTCCAGAGATGGCCCTATCTCTGGCTCCTCCCTACACGTGCACGAGCGTCTACCCTCTGCGTTATGGGTGGTTGGCAACGGCTCCTTAGCGATGCTTGTTCCTCCTACACGTGCACGGGCTCCATGCTCTATGTTATGGTTAACAGGCTAGCTAGGGCTAGAGACTCAGCTACACACTAACTGTTCAGGCGGTTTATATTAAATACATCTTCGCTCCAACTGATCTAAGCTACATACGCTATTTTTTTCTCCAGAGTGCATATATTTTTACATCATGTACTACCCGTTCTACATGTTTGTATTGTAGGATCATCGTCCAGGTGATCGGACCACCTGGTGCTCGGACTTCTCCACCGATCCACTAGTCAGACCGCTAGGTTCATGGACTTCGTCGCCGACCAGTTGATCAGACTGTTCGCTAGTTGCTTCTACTCAATGCTCACTTCACCGCCGACCAGTTGACCAGACTATTCGTCGCTCGTGCTTCATCGCCAGCTACGCCGGTTACTCCTCAGTGCTCGAATTCTTCGTGCTCGAGGACTAAGTGGGCACACTTCACCGCACGGACGTCGCTAGCTACACTGAGGACTCCTTGGTGCTCGGACCTCACCAGCTACGCCAGGGACTCCTCGCTCCTTGGTGCTCGGACATCGCCAATGACACCGGGGACTCCTCGCTCCATGGTGCTCGGTCATCGCCAGCGATGCCAGGGACTCCTCGCTCCTCACTGCTCAGACATCGCTAGCGACACTGGGGACTCCTCGCTCCTCGGTACTCGTACATCACCAGCGACGCCGGGGACTCCTCGCTCCTCGGTGCTTGATCATCGCCACTAACGCTAGGAACTCCTCGCTGTTTGGACGTCGCCAGCTATGCCGAGGACTCCTCGGTGGTCGGACGTCGCCAGCTACACTAGGAACTCCTCGTTGCACGGACATCACCAGCTGTGTTGTGGACCCCTTGGTAGTCGGACATCGCCAGCTACGCCGGGAACTCCTCGCTGCTCGGATGTCGCCAGCTGTGCCAAAGACTCCTTGGTGCTTGGACCTCGCCAGCGACACCGGGGACTCCTCACTCCTCGGTGCTTAGACATTGCCAGCAACGCTAGGGACTCCTCGCTCCTCGGTGCTCTGTCATCAACAGCGACGCCGGGGACTCCTCACTCCTTGGTGCTCGGACATCGCCAGCAACGCTGGGGACTCCTCGCTCCTTAGTGCTCGGACATCGCCAGCGACGCCGGGGACTCCTCGCTCCTCGGTGCTCGAACATCGCCAGCGACACCGGGGACTCCTTGCTCCTCGGTGCTCGAACATCGCCAGCGACGCTAGGGACTCCTCACTCCTCGGTGCTCAAACATCGCCAGTGATGCCGGGGACTCCTCGCTCCTCGGTGCTCGAACATCACCAGCGACGCTGGGGACTCCTCGCTCCTCGGTGCTCAGACATCGCTAGCGACGCTGGGGACTCCTCGCTCCTCGGTGCTTAGATATCCCCAGCGACGCTGGGAACTTCTCGGTGCTCCCTTGGTGGTCGGATCTTGCTACGTCTTGTTGTTGTGCTATCAAGCTGCTCCATGCTGTTCGGATCAGGGTGCTGATCTTGGGCAGCATGTCTGGGATCTTGATACGCGCATATCAGACGATGTCGCCAAGCTTTCAGACTTCTTTTTCTTTGACCCTGCTATAAGATTCATTCTTCATCTTCCAGCAGGCTCGGGGACTAAGTGGGCACACTTCACCTTGCGGTGAATGTGCTTGTTCTCATCTTGAGGCTATGCTCGGGGACTGGCTGCCTGCTCAGCTGGTCTTCTACTTTCTGACCCTGGCACCACGTGACTACGTCACCTACTATCAGGCTCGGGGACTAGCTGTGGGGGTATGGCCCCCGATATCCACAAGACAAGACATGGGTTGCACCATCTGAGGTGGCCTAGCCCACAAGATCAAGGCGTGCACGGCGTTGCTCGGCGTGCACCGCAAACTATTGTATAGTACCAAATAGGATACTTTCTTTGTAACCCTACCCCTCTAGACTATATAAGGAGAGGCAGGGGTCCCCTAGTGGACACGATCGATACATCTCAATGCAATACATCAGAACATAGGATGTAGGTATTATGTTATATTGATGACCGAACCTGTCTAAATCTTGTGTCTTGGTGCTTGTATTACCATCTCGCTCCTAATCTTGCTCACCTCTACGACAAATCTACCATCATGAGATACCCCTCGGTGGACTGTCGAGCATCTTTTGTCGATAAGGGCAATTAGTATAAAAGATAATTCTAATAGCCACTACTTTGCCTCGACTAAAACACCACAAAACAAGCTCCCTAAACAAGCCACTAGGTTTACGACTAAACTAGATGTAGGACACCACATGCTTGAACCAGTATAAACTCTATCTTGTGTGCTACCCATCTGAATCTCTATATGTGAATACGCTGATAGGTATTGTCAGAGCTAAATCTTTCGACGGTTGGCATGCTAGGTAGGGGCCTTTTGTGTGTAGATTTGTTATGTTTCAAATGGGCCTTGTCACTAGGATCCATGATGACATCAACCAGGTGTAGACGGACGATAAGATCGCCTTCGACCGCATGGCCTTCGTTGCTGATCGGCTTGGGAACTTGCATCTATAAGATCCTGAGCCATATGTACAAGAGGAGGAGCAACCATCCTTTGTCTACCCCTTCTTTGCTAGACTTGAAGATGCCATGGAGGCTAGGCCAGTCGAACTAGCCCACCACATGAACCGCTAAGCTGAAGAAGACTTCTATATGTTCAGTTGGGAGTACCTCCTTAACATAGCTTTTTAGATATAGAAAGATCCACGCTGGGCTCGTGATGTGGATCCACCATCGCTACCCAGCTATGTCTTGCCTGGATTCTCAAACAAGCTATGAGCGCAACGGCCATTCACACCTGGCAGGTCCACCAGACTGTGAAGATTCCCCTAGGACTAGGCCATCTCGGATAACGAAGAAGGATCACAAGTGCAAGGGCCGAAGCACTAGCCACAAGAAGAAACAAAGCAGCCATGACAAGTTCGACCAGATCATGAACAGTCCATGCCAAAACCATGGCTTTCTAATGGCCCACCCCGCCAAAGATTGCATCATTTACAAAGGATGCTTGCCAATGAAGAGAAGGTAGCAAGAGGGGATCTCCCGAATAAGGACATGAGGCATAGGAACAACAACTAAGTTTGGGATGCCAAGCATGTCATGATCATCTTTGGTGAACTTGATACTCACCAAGATCAGCGAGACCAGGAGTTGGCGCTTGGAGGCATCTACATCACAGTAACCGCTACACCACCTTGTATGAGATGGGCCAAAACACTGACCACCTTTGACTATTGGCGGTCCTTAATGACCAAATCCAACCGCTAATTAAGATCCAAAACAGGAGAAATAAACAAACTTATGACACATATGCATTTATTATTGACATAGTTCCACTTGTATTGGAAGAATCATGTTTTGCAGGACGTATATTTGAATACATGTGCAAAACAAGACAAAAGGCGCAACTCGGAAAGCGTAAAGCAGGAATACGCAAAGGAATAAAAGGAGATAGCCCACCTACACGCCAAACCTGGACCAAGCACCAATGTGGGAGCCACCTAGGCCTAGCTAGGAACCCACCAAAGCAAGGTGATGGCGAGTGGGCCAGCCCAGGGTGTGGCCGCTCCACTCGGCCCCACTCTTCTCTAGCGGTTGCATGGCGGCATGCACAGGCAGTTCATGGTGGTTTCCTAATTTACCTACACCCAAACCGACCTATAGGCTATATAAATAGGAGGGTGGAGCTCTCTCCCACACACACCTCATTTGGGCTCTACACCTCACTACCACATTCTTGTATTCTTTTACATTTTAGTAGTATTTTGGAGCTAGTAAGAGCTATCAAGGCGAGCTTGGCTCCTTGGAAGAAATGATCTTTGGTATGAATATTATGAAGAAATCTTTCAAAGTTTTGTTCTCATATTATCAATATAGTTGTGCTATTGAATTAGAGTATAGTCTTCATGATATAATCTTGATATATGAACTAGCATATAGTTTCTATGTCATGAGCTTAACATGTAGAACTTTATGCTTAATCATTCACATGACTTATATGATTAGAAGTAGAGCTAAGTTGAGGTGGCGGTTCATCGTGCCTTCAGGTGTGCCCATGTCCTATGCTTGTCGATCTGTAGGTTTAGAGTCCTAGGGGGATGTGGGTAGTTTCTGTGTAATCGGGTGTGGTGCCCAGGTACATAGGGATAGGTGAATGCATTTCCTACTCCACAGTTGAGGGGTAGGAGGCAGGTGGTGACAGCCCTATCTGTCCTTCATAATCTCCCATGTTCGGGTAGGGTGTAGGTGTCTAAATTGTCACATGAGGTTGCTGGCAGACCAGTACTCAGTGGCCTCCTGACCCATCTTACACTTAGATCTAGCTCTAACTATGTAATTTATATGATCATCAACTATCCTTTTCACAGCTATATTAGAACACGCCTACTTCACTTAGGAATATTCTTTTATTCTTTGTTTCTATTTTATCCTTGAGGTTGGTCCAAGTGTGTCCACTATCCTAAAATATACCATATTTACCCATGTTATAAACTTTGGCTCACTATGCAAGCATGTAATCTTGTTCATATCCATGCTAGACTCTTTACACCATGCTTTCCTTTGGGAAAATATAAATAATGATACCTTGAATGCTTCTGGGTGAAATGCTATTATGATAGATCCGTGCGCTTGCAGATATTGTTTCTTTAATCGTTAAGAACTATCATGTTGGTGTTCCTTGGTGGCATTGCTAAGATTCATCCAAATCTTAGTGATGGTGCTAAGAAATACCAACAGGGATTTCTAGTGCTGTTGCTAGGAATGGATTCCATATCCATTCTTGGTGATTGCGCTAAGAAATGCCAACAAGCATTTTTGGCGCCGTTGCCGGGGAAGGCATAGGTTAAAAGAATCTAGTAGGATATGATCATGATCATATGCATGAATGGTAGCCATAGTTTATGCATAATAACTCTTCTTGTTTTCTCCTATTGTGGATGAAAATAGGATAGTGTATGACCGGTTACAACCTGCTGAAAAACTATACCGATAATCTAGAGGCACTCCTAAGGAAGAGCCGGTCTCATACTGCTTCTTCTTCTGCTACTCCATCAGCAAGTGAACCAGTCACCCCCGCACCATCCGCTACTTCTCCCATGGCCAAGTCCCTCTTCGATTACTCCACCCCCACTATTGCCAATGTGTCCATTGGGCCCACTGTCAACACAGGCACCGAAAACTTTGAGCTTCGGACTGGCCTCATCACATTGATGCAGGCAAACCAGTTCTATGGTTTGCCTTGAGGATGCAAGTGCACACCTTCAGCACTTCCGTGAGTTGTGTGACACCATCGTCATAAAAGACATCACACCAGCAAGCATTAGGCTCTATCTATTTCCCTTCTCCCTCACGAGGAAGGCAAAGCAGTGGTTTTACAAGGACAAGGAAGCCGTCAACACCTAGGACAAATGTTCCATGATGTTCCTCACAAAATTCTTCCCCATGGGCAAAACGAATGCCCTGAGGGGGAGAATTTCATACTTACAACAGAATTCCATGGAATCTATACCCGAGGTGTGGGAAAGGCTGCAAGATTACATCCAGGCATGCCCGTAGCATGGGATAGAGAATTGGCTCATGATCCAAAACTTCTACGATGGGCTAACACCCATGTCGAAGGAGCACATTGATGCTACTACTGGAGGCACATTTCTTTCCCTCGCCATCGATGGAGCTATGGCTCTCATAAACAAAATGGTGTCCAATCAAAGCTGAGGGGAAGAAAGAAAACAACAAAAGGCATGCATACCCTGAAGGAGGCAGATATGCTTGCCGCAGAAATGGACTTACTATTAAAAATACTGGATGAGCATGCCACTAAGAAGGAAACCAGGAAGGCCATTGTTCAGGTCACGGACTCGCAAATGACTTGCAAAGTCTGTGGAGAAATTGGACATTCGGGGAACAACTGGCCTGAGACCCACAAAGATGCCACGTACATCAACAATGGGTCCCAATAGCAAAATAATAGTGGGTGGAATAACTAGTCCCGCCCGCAAGGAGGTAATTCGAATTTCAACTCCAATTTCAATTCGAATCAACCTTTCTTGAAAGACTTGGTCTTAGGCCAAGCTAAAATAAATGAAAATCTTACTAAAAAGCTGATGTTTAATGATAAAATGTTTGAAAATATAAATTCCAAAATTGAAAGTTTGTCTTCCTCCATAAAGAATCAATTACATTTGAATAAAATGATAGAAACTCAAATAGCTCAAATAGCTGCTGCTATTCCAGTCAACCATTTAGTGAAAATCCTGGGGCAACCCGAGAATTCCCCCAAATTTGTTCATGCAGCTACAAAGCAATAAAGGAGGAGAAGTCTTGCCAATGGACTATAAATGTCGAGCCCTTGCCGAAGGTAAATCAGTAGTTATCCTTGAAAAAGTTTTGAAAAAAAATCAAAATTTTAATTTTCAAAATTTAAAATTTAAAATTTTAATTCAAAATAAACTTTTCTGAAAAATAAAATAAAAATCATTTTTTGATAGTATAGATTTTTCTATTATCATTTATTATTTTAAAAAATATTTATAAAAATTCAAAATATAATAAAAGTTTTGTGGAAAATCAATTCTAAGAAGAGGAAGTTTGAAAAGAATTTGCAAGACCCCAACGGCTAGCTCCCACTTAGCCGTTGGGAGTAACCGGCCAAAGGGAGGCAGAAGCGGGCCCACCTCTTGTGTAGCCGCACCCCTGCCTGCTATCGTGCCCCCCACTTCTCCAATGGCTAGGGGCCATTGCTCCCTCCCCCTCTCGGCCGATGCTCTACTCTATAAATGGAGAGTGCTCAGGTGTGAGCCCTCACTCACACTCCACTCTCATTTTTTTCACTCTCTCTCACTCTCTTTGCTTCACCAGTTGCAAAATATTTTTCCACAAATCTTGAAAGCAAGTAAACTCTATAGAAAATTCCTAGGCTCAAGACCACCAAGCTAAGCTCACAGGTTGTTCAATTTGATTTCACTAACGTAACCCCATTTTTGAGTTTGTGTTGCTATTTTTTGCCATCAAGAAGATCATGGGGTCGAGCTCAAGATGCTGCCATGAAAGCTCAAGCATGCGCTACACCGAAAATGAAGAGAGCCCGATGAATGAAGATGAAGAAACTACGTCAACAGAAGAAGAAGAGCAAGAGCAAGAACAACTGATGGAGGAAGGTGATGACGATCCCCACCTTGATTTGGAAGGAGAACAGGAGATGCAGGCGTACAACCTCATAAAAAACCATGAGTTCATCGACACACCAGTATATGACCCGACCTCCTCGAAAAGATAGGTATGGACACCGAATTCGCCACCATCTAGAAAGCCATTGGATGGGACAACAATGCTCCCATCGAGGAGCAAGGTTCTCACCTCATAACAATCCAATTTCTATGTTCTTTGCAAGAAGTTGAGAATGGGATTACTTTATGTCTTTTTGAACAAGAATATTATCTCACTTGGAGAAATCTCAGTTCTCACTTAGGCTTCAGAATAAAATGCTCAATTAACTTAGATCATGCTCTCAAAGGTTTTAACCGTCATGAATTTTGGAGAGTAATTTTGGGTCAAAACATAGTTGGCAAGTTTCAACCTCAAAATATGAATATTCACCATACTACTTTAAGGTTCATGCATCGATGGATTGCCATGACTTTGTTTGCTGGACAAGACATACAATTTTTTTATCATGCTGAAATGCAACTGCTCTATGCCATGCTTAAAAAGATTAAAGATGCTCCTGTAAAGGAAATGTTTAAACATTAGTTAGAAACATTTAAGGCTTCCACATCTATTCCTTGCACATCCCTTGTGACACATATTGCCACTAGTATTGGTGCATTGGATGGACAAGATGTGACATACATCTCTACTCCATGCATCAATCTTAATAAGCACTACTAGATGCAAGGGCATCATTTGAAACATGATGATGTAGAGAACCTTGTATTTTTCTTCCTGGGATATACAAATGAGATTCCATTACCTAACCTGGAACTCTCTTTATATAAGTCCTCGGAGCTAACCTTCGCTCTTGTCAAGCAAGAGGAAGCACGCATGATTTCTATTTCACGTAGGTCAACACGGAACAAGACTAGGAACGAAGTAGGCAGCTCTTAACAACCACCGCCAACACCGACACCACTTGTGCCTCAGGCATACCATATGGAGTGGTTCTCAGCCATGGAGGTGCCTAGGTTCATAGTTGTGTACCAGCCAGGCTAGGATCACACCCCACAACAACACGAGGCTAGAGGGTTAGGATGGCGAGAAGCCGAGCTGCGGCATGGACGAGACACTTGTTCGACTTCGAGGGGCTACCACCACCTGTCCATCCGCGATTGTCCACTTCAGACCGTCAGGAATTGGATGGCATCAACACTCACCTCGGGGATTGGAGATCCGCATAGGTGAGATTTAAAACACGCTTAACACTCACGTGCAAGATTCGGCTTAGTGGCAGCTTCAGCAGTAGCAATGGATGGCACAAATGAACACGCTGCTAAAGCAATAGCACGATGCATAAGTGGCCTATTGGCAGTCCATGGGATACAATCCCGGACCAAAGGCCTTGAGCTAGCTTGGGGGAGGACCCCCATGGAGGTACCTTGTATCTTTTATTTTTCATATTTTTATTTTTCTACATTATTTATTTATTAGCACTTTATAAAAATCTAAAAGATTAAAAATACCAAAAAAATCAAATATGACAAAAACAACAAAAAAATGAATTCCACTCTTCATATATGTTTTAAGAATGTTTAATTTCTCCTAAGTTGAAATGATGAATAATTGCTCTGTCTATAATTCATTTGTACTTAGGCTGTAAGTTAGTATTCTCTAAGATTTAAGTTTATTGGCTAAAAATGTCTCATTCTAAAAACTTAAAAACTTGTGGGTTGCAAAAGCATGCTACTTTTCTAAGTTGCTACAAGTTATGATATGATACAAATAGAATTTGCTATGATTTTGTTTTAAGAGAAACTACACATTCAGAGTTTTCAATTTTAAAAATGCTAAAATTTAAAGTTTCTCAATGATTATGAATACCTACCAAGGCCACATGACAATTTTCAAGTACAAAACCTTAGTCATATGCTACTTGTTATTGCATTGAGCTTTGTCAAATTGTTTGTGACCCTTGTTGAGATTCTCGTCATGCACCCATGATCAAGACATATGCACACCCACAAATAAACAACTAACTCTTACATTGAAAGTTACGCAAAAACATGTTTTTTCGTCCACCGAATAATTACTCCATTCATTTATCATGAGTCTCTCTTTCTAATTTTGTATGCCAAAAAGAATAGTATGGGCTATGCTAAAAAAAAGAGAAAGAAAAGAAAAATATCCATGCCAAAAGACATTAGAGAAAAAAATGCATGCCAAAGAATCATGAAGAAAAGAAAAGAAAGAAAGAAATAAAAATAGCCCATACTTTCGAATAAAAGGCATTCCTCATAAAGAGAGAGATTCATGATCAAAGGAGTATAAAAAATATTTTAGAATTAGTAACATTATAAAAATTGCACACACTTGCACGTCTTGATCAAAGTGTATGAATTGCATCTCCTTGGATCCGGTTTTTGACTTAGCAAAATATGTGATGCAAGTATGCCTCATTTTCATACCTATCCAAAAACTCCTCCAAAAAGCCTTTAGTGGTAGGATGAAAAGAAGGCAAAATACCAAATGCCCTAGTGAGGTTTTATACACATTGAGCGATCGAGTGAATCATTTGAGGAACTTACATTTTCTTTACAAAAACTTATAAAATCTCCAGATAGAGGGTTGATTGAGGAATGAATGACTAGTAATTCTATTATAAGCATTCTATCTTGCAACCGCCCAAGAACTTGGAAAAGCTATATGCCCCATAGGGATCAAGGTAAAGGGTGGATAAAAATTCCGACTTATTTAAATTGCGGAAGAATACTTTGTTATAGGCATGGTGTTGACGATAGTTACCATCCATCATAAACCATCCACATAACTTGAATAAATGCATAAAAATGATCACCAACATAGACTTAGGGGTTTAAACTGACAATTTCTATGAGTTTTGGTGAATCTATATTTTCAGTAGGGTTTATCCAAAAAATCGTCAAGCAGGATCAATTCATCAAATTAAATCATGTTTCTTCACGGCGTAAACAACTTTAGAATGTTCCAGAGGATACCAGAAGACACTCCACCAAAGCAAGGACCGAGAGACTTCTAGGTGGGACCGGCTGGTCCCACCTATAGGCTGGCCAATCCCCTAGCCCCATGTGTCTGCCTTCACTTCGATGTCGGTTCCTCCACCACCTCCTAGATTGCATCTATTCTATTTATTCAAGTTGGTTTGATCTGAGGGCTCAGAATTGACGCTCTAGCCTATATATACCAGCCCCTGCCCCCTCCCTTAAGGCAGATTTTCATAAGTCAAGATCAGATAAAAAATTAGGGTTTCCAGAGAGAAGAGAATAAAGGTCTAATTCTTTAAAGTTCCAGTATAGGCTAGCTAGCAAGATTTAAGTAGAGTTTGGGATATTGCTTAGGATTCTGGATTCATCGTCTAGAGGCTGGTAAAGCCATTGTATCCCTCTATATTTATGACTTTGTGCTACTTCAATACTATGTTGCTATTTATTATGTTCCCAGTTTGCTCTAGTTATATACTTGATATAGTCATGATTGGTGATGAATTTATGCATATGTTTGCAAAGCGCTTAGCTCAATACTCGAGTGAGTTAAGTGGTCAACATTATGTAAGCATGGTGCTTAAATATTGTTTACATGTGGATGCGCTCTACACTTTGGGTCATGTGGTAGATTGCGGATGTGACACTCCCATTGAGTCCTTTGTAGTCCACTCTCGTTTGTAGAACAAGTAGAACCCGGTTGCAAAGGAAGACAAGCTCTATTCTTGATCTTCCTTAGTAATGTTCCTTATGCATAGATACAAAGTGAATTATGCTATAGATGAAAGCATATATACTTGGGTGTACAAAAGACTTAGTAAATAAGAAATGACCTAAGAATATTTTGCTCTTAATTAACCTCTTTCCTAGTCATACTACATTTATGGGTATCTATTCCTATCTATGGACTACTATCAATGCCTTACACTTATCATTTATTTATTATTTGACTTACCCCTGCTATAGCATGAGAGTTAATGATCTTGTCATAAGTATGCATATTTGTCAATATCTCCAGCCACCCCAGCGCTCGTCCCTATGGAAAATATAAATAATGATACCTGGTATACTATCGGGTGAAGTGCTACAATGGTATATTATCTGTGCGCTTGTGGATTACTTAATATATATATACAATTATTCTTAATAATTACCAACAATGCATTTCTAACATCAATGCTAGGGATGATAACTTAGTAAAGAGTGATGCTAATAAATGTCAACAAGAATTTCTAGTGCCATTACCGGGGAGGGGCACAAGGCTAAGAGAGTTGATCAAATAAATACTTATAGATGAGATCATAACTTTATACCTCTACTTTAGCAGGCTTACCCTTGTTTGTCTTTGTTCATATCTTATACAAGGTATTATAGGATTGGTTCTGATTCATCAACAATTTCCATCAATCACAATAAAACCAATCAAGAGGAAGCTCAACACCAGTTTCTAAAGCTATGGCTGACAAGACTCTACGTGAGTTCTCTACTCCAAGCACTGAGAACATCTGCACTGGACCAACACTCAAAACTAACAACCTTGAGTTTTAGCTCTAGCCAAGCCTCATCAACATGGTGCAAGCTACTCCATTTAGCAGAAAGGCACATGAAGATGCTAGTGCTCATCTTCAAAATTTCCTGGGGACAAGTAGCGCAATCACCATCAAGGATGTTGCTCAAGACATCATACTACTCTACCTGTTTCCATTCTCGCTAGTGGGAATGGTGAAGCAGTGGTTCCACACCAACAAAGATAACATCAACACATGGACAAAATGTTCAAAGGCCTTTTTAGCAAAGTTTTTCCCTATAGGCAAGACCAATGCCTTAAGAGGAAAGATTTCCAACTTCCAATAGCAGAAAGGTGAAACCATTCCAAAAGCATGGGAACTCTTCCAAGAATACATTTTAGATTGTCCTCATCATGGGATGGAAGAGTGGTTGCTCATGCAAAGCTTTTACCATGGATTGACTCAGAAAGCTCATGAATAACTTGATGCAATTGCTGGAGGATCATTTATGTCACTCACCCATGGAAAAGCTAAAACTCTCATGAAGAAGATAGCCTCTAATCAAGGCTGGTCTCAATACAATATTCAAGCATGCAATAAGAGCAAAGAAGTACTAGAGGAGGTATGTGCATAGTCAACCAAGATGGATGTACTATTGAATTGGCTTGAATAGTGAGCCAATCACAAGAAAGATCTTCAGGCCATTCAAGATGCTTTTAATTCCCAAAACACATGTGGAGAATATTTGGGGGTTGATTTCCCTAAATCTCAAGAAGACCCAAATATTGTCATCAATAATTCTGCTCTACAACAACAGAGGCAAGGATGGAATCAACAACAACGGTGAACTTACCAAGGTAAGTACCTAGGTAATTATCCTTCTAAGCCTAAGCAGCCATCCTTGAGAGACTTGATCTTAGAACAAGCTAGGATTAATGAGAATATTTCTAAGAAGCTTTCTTTTAATGATAAGGTCCTAGAAAACATAAACACTAAAATGGATAATTTTTCTTTTGCTATGGAAGACCAACTTAGCTATAATAAAAAGATAGAATTACAATTGGCTTAGTTGGCCACTGCTCCGCCTTTTGCCACTAACCTTGAGAAGGTCAACGCCATAACCACAGGTAAGACACTGGCAGTAGAACAAGAGGAGAAGAAGGACGATGAAGTTAAAGAAGTCAAGCCACAAGCACAAGAAATGATGCAAGATTTTCATGACACCACCTTCCTACCATTTCCACGTAGAAATCAAAAAGCCAAAATGGATGAGCAGTTTGGTAAGTTCGTAGAGGTAATTCAAAAGTTATATATCAATATTCCCCTGCTAGATGCCATATAGGTACCCACCTATGCAAAGTGCCTCAAAGACATCCTCAACAATAAAAGACCACTGCCCACCACTGAGGAAATAAAGTTATTGGAGGAGTGTAGTGCGGCCATCCTAAATACAACACCTATCAAGAAGAAGGATCTAGGATGTCCCACTATTGATTATTCGATTGGAGCAAGTGTTGGTGTCATGCCTAAGAAGGTTTTTGACAAGCTCAACTATTCAACACTCATGCCAACATCGATGTGCCTACAACTAGCTGACCAATCGGTTTCCTACCCGACAGGAATTGCTAAGAATATTTTGGTAAAAATAAGAAATTTCTTTATTCTAGTGGATTTTGTAGTACTTGACATGTAGGAGGATATGAAAACATCCCTCATACTTGGGAGACCCTTCCTAAGTACTACAAATGCACACATTGATGTCGGAGCCAAAGAAATTAAATTCCATATCAATGGCAAGGAAGAGTGATTCACCTTCAAGCCAAGACCAAAACAATGCTCTAATTTGGAGTGGCAAGAGAAGCTAGTACAACCATTAGGGTCTCCATCTCCGAGATCGACTGATGCACCTGAGGAATAAATGCAACTGGAGAAGTTCAGTTTGGCGGACTTAAAATTTCGAACCCTCACCAGGAGGAAGATGAGTAAGTTTGCGAGCAAGCTCTAGCGTGCGACATCATTTCATTCAATGAGAAGCTCTTCTTCCTGGGGGAGTGCTATCATGCAGGTCAATGTTCCATCTTCCGCTGTCGGAGCACCGTTTGGGTCATCATCCGCTGAGAAGAACATCCTCCTAGAGCATAAGCATCTCAAGCTTCGGAACAAGACAGAGAAGGAGGCCTACAAGTAGCTCAGAACTCAGAGGTTCATTCACACTTTTGTCTGTGACCTAGCCCTTCTACAATCAACAGGTATGAATGCTAAATTCAAAATCATATTTAAAACTATTGGATGAGAAAATGTTTGGCATATTGATGAGTTGGGGTCTAAACTCTTAACCATGGAATTTCTATGCACTCTACAAACCACTGATTCTTAAGTCACATTTAGACTATTTGGGAAAGATTTTTCTATCCCTTGGAAATAGTTTAGTGAGTTTCTAGGATTCAATGCATAATGCGTAGTTGACATAGATTCTGCTTTGCAAGATTTTGATAGGACAAAATTCTGGAGAGAAATATCCAAAGAACTTACTTGTCACCGTCCTCACACAAGTGATATTCATCACCTGACCCTGCGCTTCATGCATAAATGGCTAGGATTTTCCTTATTTCCTAGAAATGATTTTCATACAATATGGATTGATGAACTCAAGTTACTCTATGCCATGGTTAAGAGAAAAAAGGTTTCACCTGTTAAACTCATGATGAAACAATGGAAGGAAGTTTTTGAACTCAAGGGAGATGTTGGCTGTACCTCCTTGGTCACTGTGGTAGAACAGCCTAATCTAATGCCTCCTAGGAGTGCTTGTCTTCCATTAGACACTAAGCACTCAAGAGAGAACACCAAATTACCCGGTCCCGTTGGGCACACTCCGAGGGAGAACCCAAAAATCCACATTTTTCCATCAGGATCACAAATGAGAGAATAAAGCTTACATCATTATTAACCATTTCTTACATCACTTTTAGTACAACATTAGAGTATAATAGTTATTGTATAACTGTGGAATGTAATCATCTTATCAGAGTTTATGAACAATTTAATTGAACAACGGAATATAACCATGTGATCAGAATTACAACAAAAATAAATAGCTATTCAGGGCATGATGAAGCATTGATATATAAACTATGACAACAGATTATAATACTTTCATTTATAAAAACATTTAGTGAGAGTTATAAATAAAAACTATGATCGCAGCGTAAAGGAATCCTCGTTGAGCCCACCTGGAGGAGTCCACACATAAGAGTCAGCTCTAGCATCTGCCTGTCACCTGCAACAGGGGGAATAAAACCCTGAGTACTCAATTGTACTTAGCAAGACTTACCTAATAGGAGGAAAGAAAAGACTCCAAGGAAGCATTACTAAGCATGCATCCTTATATTCATTTTTTATTAATAGATACATTGGTTCATTAACTAACCTTTCTATGTAAGCACATGTGCTACTTTCCAGTAGGTGGTAAGCAATCAGATTTCATTTTTCCATTTTCCATCTTTCATCTTTCAGTTCTTACTATGATGTTAAACCGTAGACAAGCCATACTAGATCACTCGGCGATTCACGAATCAATGCCCCCAACTAGGTACCCTAAAAACACATGCCCCGCTTGTACCCAAGGCATAAGAGGACCAACCCATCACCGTCCTATCCTAGGTGTCTAGGTCCTCATCCAAACTGGGACTCCAAGCCCCCGCCCCTGAGTCCCAGACATCAGTGTGGTGCAAGGACCTCCTAACCCAAAAACCACCAAGACAGTCGGTCCATAAAGAGCTGGATCCACGACAAGAGAGCAATAAGTCTTCCAAGCGCCCATACCCAAGTATGTGCTCGGGATAATAAGTCTGTGACTTGCCTAGAGCCTTATGCAATGGCTAGTCCTTAATCAACATAGACAAGGAAAGCAGTATAACCAAGCCATGCCCCACGTCCATGACGACACAACCTCTTACACCCACCAATACCCAAACCATATCCCTACCCGGTCACCATTTTCCTTTCCACCATTTTTATATATTCCAAGTGATAATAATACAGTAATATATTTCCTATATCTCACGAGTGACAACAATCACTCGACTTCTACAGGAGTCCTATAGCATAGCAATCTACACGATCTTGTCAAACTAGTAATACTCATAGGATAAAGATATATATGTAAGTGGGTTTCATTCAACTCCTTAAAACTTAATGCACAAATATAATTTAAACTGCAGAAAAGTAGGGGTTATACACTGGGGCTTGCCTGGGTAAGATATATATTAAAAAGTTAGTATCTGCATCGTCAGATCATCCACCATCATCTGAATAGAAAGCCCATTGCATCATCTTCTGGAGAGAATACCATTACACCATCTTTGGATTCCCAATCCTCCTTCAATTGATTCGTTGTTCCATCATCGTACCTTTATGATATGCATTGATGCAAATGCATAGATATAAATAATCAACGACAGCCGAAATGCTTAGAAACCCGATCATGCCTCACAAGCTAATGAGATAGCTCACACGCTGGTCTACGTATCCATGTTGTCGAATAAGGCGTTACTTCCCAACAATTGTTTTAGTTATACAAACCCAAGTTGTTTCTTTATCCCCTTCTATCCATTTAATCTTTATTCAAAATAGGGCATCATTATCTATTTAGCATCTACTTACTTTGGAGCTACAAAAATTACAGTGAGTAACTAATATTGCTAGGAGCCTACTATACAAATTTCAGATTCAACAATATTACCAATTTATCTCAACAATTCCTACAAGTTTATATTTTTACAATATTAAGTATCTTAAATTAATTATATTGCTTCCAAGGCTATTATCAAACTATGTGAACAAAGTATACTAGCAGGTAGACCATGATTTTAGGAGACTAACAAAATTGGTTTCACCATTTTTGGACACCTACACAATTTTTTATTGATTTTGCAAGTTTCAGTCATTTTAATAAAAACTAGAAAAAGAGATAGGCACTAGGGCCGGCCTCAGCCAGCGTGACCCACGTGGGCGGCCAAGAGGTCCAGACATCCGTAGCCCAGCCGGCCTGGTAGGCGGCCCACCAGCGTGCATGCGGGCAGCGTCCCATGGCCGGCTATAGCCCACGTGGCCAAGGCCCAAAGGGTGGGGCGCACGCACGACGCAGCGGCCTAGGCATGGCGGCCAATCCGGCCCAGCGCACAACCTAAGCACGACGCAGTAACAACACGGGTGGCCTGGTGCGAGCAGGCTGGCCCACGACAGAAACATAGTGGTGGCGTCATCATTTTGCAAAAACATCCCTATGTTTCTAACAAATCACCCCGCAGTACATCAGCACTATTCATCTAGGTCATGTATTTTACACCAAGAACCCTGTACAAAAATTCTACTTGGATCCATACCCTTCTCACCTTCTCAAAATAGAGCACTGCAGAGCCATCGGCCGATGGCAGCGGCAAAGGCACTTTGGGGTCGGGGAAGGCATAGTGGCGATGGAGGTGGTGCGCAAGGGTAGCAAGGGCACCAGCCGCTCCCATGGGCACTGGCGGCATGGCCATGGGTGGCCCGAAATAGCCTGGCCACGCACCCTTGTGAGCGACCACCGGGCTATGGCGGTGCAACCTAGCATGACCTACCAGAGGACATGCGGGGCAACGGCGAGCGACCATGGCACACCAGGGGCTACGCAGCGGACCCGGCTGTCATGTGGTCGATAACGACATGGCAGGGTGGCCTGGTGTAGCGACTTGGGTGCTTCAATGGTGAGGCACCGTAGACAGGAGGTGGCATTGTGCTGGCCTAGAGCGGGGACATGGCATGGGATCCGGCGCACATGCGCGCTATGGCCGGCGACGGGCAGGATAGGAGAGCAGCACAGTGGAGCGCAACGACTCGGGCGCTCTCGAGATGTGCCTTGATGGCGGCGTGGTCATTAGCACATGGGCATGGGAGGAGCCGCGGTGTGAGGTAGAGCCCCACGACAGCAGCAGCAAGTTGGGCCAGAAGGCTCTCGCGCGTAGCGCTCCCTCATGAGGTGACCACAACGGTGCTCTAGGGCTCGGTGACACGACAAAGAAGGTGAGGCTAGCAATGGAGGCTTAGGCAGTAGCAGGCCAGCCATGGTAGGGTGCTATAGTACTTCAGGCAGCGCGGTCAGCAGTAGGGCCAAGGGGCGCGATGGCCATAGGCGACCGCGACAGCGAAGGAAAAGGAGGGGGTGCCGGTGCTCGGGCACGGCGGGTGCATCCTAGGCAGGTGCTGCGGGCACACGAGCACAGCAGCAGCCCAGAGCAGACCGAGGGGCACGTGCGGGGAAGGACCGGCACCGGCAGCTATGACCACAGTGGTTGTAGTAGAGAGAGGAAGAGTGAATGGAGGCAAAGAAAAGGCAGGCACATGAGGGACAGCAAGGAGCCAAGAGCGAACCAGGAAAGCAGAGCAGTCCGATTGATCACATGGCCCGATCAGTAAATAGAGAAGGGCTGGGCGTAGGATAGCAGTGGCACAGACGGTACAACTCAATAGGGTAGGACACAAAGGCTGACATGGCGTGGCAACCAGGAAACATCACGATGAGACAACGGAGGCAGAGTTGTAAGGCGTAGCGTGGCCGGCAGCGGCGCGCCAACACTCGCACAGGGAAGCGAGAGGACATGGTGTGGTAGGGGACAAAACCACGTGCACCTATTAAAATTCTGATATGACGCAACCGAGGGAGAGAAGATAGGGACGTAGGCAAACAGACACGCTGGGGTGCAGAGCCACGACGGAAGATGGGACGGTGAATAATTGCCATGCAACGAGTACGCTGTACGCCAGGAAAAATAAACGAAGCTGCTGCGCATTCATGCTTATCAAAATAAACCCATGAGTTTATATATATTGTCCTATTTATTAAGGGATTTATTTTATTTATAAAAGTTGCTTTTTATGCTTAATTTAATAGAAGAAACCATTCGCTACAAGCATCATTCGACATTCCTAACTATCTTTACGCACTGAGTAATTTAACTTGGGCGTTGATTTGAGTCCCCGAAACTAAGTCACCCGGGACTCGCTTATCGCAGCAAGTACGTTTTAAATCAAAATTCTGAGAAACTCATTTTGAAAATTTTACGTAGGCCTAAATCATGGTGCTAAGCAAGCTCGTAACACTAGGGGTGTTACAACCAACCCCCGTTAAAAAGAATCTCATCCCGAGATTCGAAGCAAGAACCAAAAGAGGGAAAATGCGATTACATTACATAGATCAGGGATTACATGAAAGATTACACAACTTCGAATGCTAAACCACACAGGGATTTAGGGATACATGGTTAAGAGCAACCTGGTACAATTGAGACTTAATCCAAAAGTCGAGATAAACGGGAGCAATAGAGAAACAACAAGATAATGATTATCCAAAACATGGCGTAGCACCAACAGATCTAGAAACAGGACTCTAAGAACTCAAACATCGTGAACCCTAAGACCAACTAATCAAGGGAACTTGAACTTCTTCAAAAAATAGATTCTTTCTTCTTAGGTTACATCATCACCTCAGACTGACGAACCTAGCTTCATAATGTCGACTGGATTTCATAGCTCTACTCTGAATGCGAGGAGAATGGAGATGAAGAAGAAGAGCAAGGACCAAGGGTATTTTATAGAGGTGAACAGAGGTGGGGCGTAGCACATCAGAAGTGGAGGTGGCATGAATGGGATACATAGACGGTTCATGCTATGGAGATAAACATGGCCATGGTGCGCTCACTGCATAAGCAAGCGGATGGGAAATAAAGGAGAGGAGATAAGAGGGGGTTTGCTCGATGAGGGAGGTGTGTGGGCGGTCGTGTCCCCAAAAGAAGAAAGAAACAAGAGGGAATGGGGGGTCTGGTATGGGGATGAGGCATGGGGGTCAAGAGCCGACCAGATGCTTGGAAATGGAGAAACGTACAATGCACAAAGACGACGAGCATGACACGATGCCACGACCACGCGAAAATGGGGGTGATAATGGACCCGACACCGATGGCATTCGTAGGGCACGTAGTGAAATGACCTAGCATGCATAGCACGGTCAACTAAACATAGGACTTGGGACATGACATCCACTCAGACCTTTACAATCACTCCTGACTACCCGAGGCTAACTTTTCTTACTACTCTTCTTTTTCTTTCCTTTACTCGACCACATCTGTCTTTCATATAAATTGAGACCATGCCATACTTTCTTCCTCCAAAACCACCTCCTCTTGTTTACTTCAAGAGAACACTATTTTATCAACCCATTGTGGATTTCCCGTTTGAACACCTGAATATTTTTTAAGGAGAATATTTTGTAGCAAAAGTGGTATGGTGGTGTAACTTGGCAAAGGTACTTGGTTAACAACCTCAATACCAGCGCGTGTCGAGCAGCGTCACCATGTGGTAGTTGTTCCATAGTGAGCCCTCAGTTTCGTCGTGGCACCATAAGCTATTAACTAGGCAACTACTACCAACTTACACGCCATGAAGGTGGTGGGGTCATAGACCATAGAATAAGAGGAGTATCGCAAGGGAAGATTCAAACAACAAGGGTTCCCTTCACAACAAGGGACAAGGAATTCAAATCCAACGGTGTATTTGTTTTCAAGAGATTCAAGTGTTTTGCAGGGACATCCACAATTAGTTGATACTGCGTCCTATGTCCTCCAATCACGGCTGGTCTGTTAGCATCTAAATAGTAACTTCTCTGGTAACCTGCTTAACATCGCCCTTGAAAACTTTATGCACGTCTAACGAAACTTAAGGTAGATGAACGCAATAAACACAGCGAAATAAATAAAACGCATATTCCAATGGTCTGATATGGGTACATCATACCAACAATCTAGTTTCCTATTCATGGTACATCATTCACCTACGGTCAGACGATCTCAGCAACTACGGATGAAGAACAACGGCAAGAGTACTATATCGGAGGATGGCAGCGAAAAACACTACTACCACGGGTACAGCATCCCAAGGCAACTAATCTACTCTAGACCACACATCTTCATTCCTAGGCTCAGTGGATTCTTTTACCACTCTGGCTATGGATTTGCATCTTCTCATGGCAGTGGCTGAGTGAGAGGAACCAAGGGCTCTACTTCTGACACTTCTGAGGATGGAGGTGCTAGCGGCACTGCAACACAGATTCTCCTTCTTTCTGGCGGGTGGATAGGGATCCCTTCCAAGATTGGGGCATCCTGCCTTTCAGTAGCCAGCGTCCTTTGCTTGGCCCTAGTGACAAGATAGGCCTCCCGCAGCTGATGGACATGCCAATCTTTAGCCTCCTTTAGAGCTTCCGACATGGCAGTCTCCTGGCTCACAGCAGCTGCAACACTGGCATGCACTTCGGCAAGTTGCACCTAGAGCATCCGGGTGAAGATATCGGCTTCCTCTGCTCACCGGAGGTAGAGCCTTAGTTCCAAGACTTGCCGGTCATACTGCTCATCTAGAGCAAGCAGGTACGTGGTCAAGTGCACCATGGTAGGGCTATCTTCTTGCACATCTTGCCCTTGTAAGGCCTCCTTGCGAGCCCTCCATGCCCACCGATTCTTGTCCAAGGGGGAAAGAACCTCATGGGGGTACGAGCAATGGGTTCCTCATAGATCTAGTAGAGGTGCCGCAAGGCTTTGCGGGCCATAACCTGGTAGGTGTCGATGAAGCTAAACCTGGTTGCGGTCACACTCTAGGCTTTAGTGAGGTTGGGGAACTCTTCACTCTTCCCGATGTAAATGGTAACCTCACACCGCTCGTAGCCATGCTCCTCATACTCATGGCCCTCATACTCAGGACAATCTTTGACTCTGAGCTTTTACAGGATGGCATGTAGGATTCTAGGAAAACCCTCAATGTTTAGGCAGTAACTACTGACCCAAGCTCCTGCCATTTCTAGCGGTGGTGGTGAGGAAGACTGAGTGAAAAGCTAGCTCAAAGGAAAAGCTAAGTGAGCTAAAGTGTGCTGAGTGGTGGTACCAATGGCTAAGCCAGGCTCTACTTATAAAGGCAAAGCGTTCAGTGGTCCTGATGCGGTTCACTAGGGTTCTCATGTGGGATCACTACGACAAATCGACTAAATTCCACGCGTTCGAGGCTAGCAACATGCGATGCCATTATTGACTTGTATGACTGCAGGGCAAGGGTCTGACAAGGGCACAGAAAAAGGGTATGGGGGAAATGTGGGTCACGACAGGTGTGAACCATGGGTGAACGTAGAGCACGAAGCCACAGTGCAGACCTAACTATGGAACAGGAATGAGTCAGTCGTGCACAATACGACACGCGTGACACCTATGGATGGTGTATCTGCCAGCAATACAATCGCTACAATACACAAATAGGATATGCATGAATGCAGGTCCTATACGTCCTTTCACTATTGCCAACATATAGGGCAACCATTCTTAGATTTTTGGCACATCGTTCTCTCCCTGTAACTAGTCGATACTATCAGACTATGCTCGAGTCAGTGTACCTACAGAAACTTCATTAATCCTATCTAAGTCAGTAGAGTGCCATCTATCCTAGATACATAACCATAGTAATAGGGCTACTTATATAACTTCGCATACAAATGTCCTAACTTTTGAAAAGAATTTGTTGTCAAATTTTATTTAAGAAAAGGTTTTTGAAGCTTTATTTCCTTATTTGCTCTCTGATACCACCTATGGCAGAACTGCCTAATCTAATGCCTCCTAGCAGTGCTTGTCTTCCATTAGACACTAAGCACTCAAGAGGGAACACCAAATTACCCGGTCCCATCGGGCACACCCCGAGGGAGAACCCAAAAATCCACATTTTTCCATCAGGATCACAAATGAGAGAATAAAGCTTACATCATTATTAACCATTTCTTACATCACTTTTAGTACAACATCAGAGTATAATAGTTATTGTATAATAGCAGAATGTAATCTTCTTATCAGAGTTTATGAAAAATTTAATTGAACAGTGGAATATAACCATGTGATCAGAATTACAGCGGAAATAAATAGCTATTCAGGGCATGATGAAGCATTGATATATAAACTATGACAATAGATTATAATACTTTCATTTATAAAAACATTTAGTGAGAGTTATAAATAAAAACTGTGATTGCAGCGTAAAGGAATCCTCGCTGAGCCAACCAGGAGGAGTCCACACACAAGAGTCAGCTCTAGCATCCGCCTGTCACCTGCAACAGGGGAATAAAACCCTGAGTACTCAATTGTACTTAGCAAGACTTACCTGACTAGAGGAAAGAAAAGACTCCAAGGATATGCAAGGCTATCTGGCTTGTGGGTTTATTGCATTTGTAGGAAGCATTACTAAGCGTGCATTCTTATATTCATTTTTTATTAATAGCTACATTGGTTCATTAACTAACCATTCTATGTAAGCACCTGTGCTACTTTCAAGCAGGTGGTAAGCAATCAGATTTCCTTTTTCCATCTTCCATCTTTCATTTTTCAGTTCTTACTATGATGCTAAACCGTAGACAAGCCGTACCGGATCGCCCAGCGATTCGCGAATCAATGCCCCTAGCTGGGTACCCTGAAAACACATGCCTCGCTTGTACCCAAGGCACAAGCAGGACCAACCCATCACTCTCCTGTCCTAGGTGTCTAGGTCCCCATCCAAACTTGGACTCCAAGCCCCCACCCCTGAGTCTCGGACATCAGTGTGGTGTAAGGACCTCCTAACCCAAAAACAACCATGACAGTTGGTCCAGAAAGAGCCAGATCCATGACAAGAGAGCAACAAGTCTTCCAAGCACCCATACCCAAATTTGTGCTCAGGATAATAAGTCTATGACTTGCCAAGAGCCTTATGCAATGGCCGGTCCTTAATCGACATAGATAGGGAAAGCAGTGTAACCAAGCCATGCCCTGCGTCCACGGCGACACAACCTCTTACACCCACCAATACCCAAACCATATCCCTGCCCGGTCACCATTTTCCTTTCCACCATTTTTATATATTCCAAGTTATAATAATATAGTAATATATTTCCTATATCTTGCGAGTGACAGCAATCACTCGACTTCTACTGGAGTCCTGTAGCATAGCAATCTACATGATCCTATCATACTAGTAAGACTAATAGGATAAAGATATATATATGCAAGTGGATTTCATTCAACTCCTTAAAACTTAATGCACAAATATAATTTAAACTACAGAAAAGTAGGGGTTATGCACCGGGGCTTGCTTGGGTAAGATATATATTAAAATGTTAGTATCTGCATCGTTAGATCATCCACCATCATCTAAATAGAAAGCCCATTACATCATATCCTAGAGAGAATACCATTACACCATCTTCGGATTCCCAATCCTCCTTCAATTGATCCGTTGCTCCACCATCGTACCTATATGATATGCATTGATGCAAATGCATAGATGTAAATAATCAACGATACCCGAAATACTTAGAAACCCGATCACACCTCACAAGCTAATGAGATAGCTTTAACGCTGGTGTACGTATCCATGTTGTCGAATAAGGCGTTACTTCCCAACAATTGTTTTAGTTATACAAACCCAAGTTGTTTCTTTATCCCCTTCTATCCATTTAATCTTTATTCGGAATAGGGTATCATTATCTATTTAGCAACTACTTATTCTGGAGCTACAAAAATTATAGTGAGTACCTAATATTGCTAGGAGCCAACTGTACAAATTTTAGATTCAACAATATTACCAATTTATCACAACAATTCCTACAAGTTTATATTTTTACAATATTAAGTATCTTAAATTAATTATATAGCTTCCAAGACTATTATCAAACTATGTGAACAAAGTATACTAGCAGGTAGACCATGATTTTAGGAGACTAACAAAATTGGTTTCACCATTTTTGGACACCTACACAACTTTTTATTGATTTTGTAAGTTTCAACCATTTTAACAAAAACTAGAAAAAGAGATAGGCACTGGGGCCGGCCTCAGCCAGTGTGGCCCATGCGGGCGGCCAAGAGGTCGAGACACCCGCAACCTAGTCGGCCAGGCAGGCGGCCCACCAGTGCACACGCGGGCAGCGGCCCATGTCCGGCTGCAGCCCACGCGGCCAAGGCCCAGAGGGTGGGCGCGCGCACGGCGCAGCGGCCCAAGCATGGTGGCCAATCCAGCTAAGCGCACAACCTAAGCGTGATGCAGTAGCAACATGGGTGGCCTGATGCGAGCAGGCTGGCCCACGACGGAAACCTAGCGGCGGCGTCATCATTTTGCAAAAATGTCCCTGTGTTTCTAACAAATCACCCCATAGTACATTAGCACTATTCATCTAGGTCACGTATTTTGCACCAAGAGTCCTGTACAAAAATTCTACTTGGATCCATACCCTTCTCACCTTCTCAAAATAGAGCATTGTAGAGACACCGGCCGACGGCGGCAGCAAAGGCACTATGGGGCTAGGGAAGGCACAGCGGCGATGGAGGCGGTGCGTAGGGGCAGCGAGGGCACCAATCGCTCCTATGGGCGCTGGTGGCATGGCCATGGGCGGTCTGAAAGAGCCTGGCCACGCACTCTCACGAGCAACCACCAGGCTACAGTGACGCAACCCAACAAGACCAGCCGGAGGACACGTGGGGCAGCGACGGGCGGCCATGGCACACCGGTGGCTGTGTAGCGGACCCGATTGGCACGTGGTCGACCACGGCACGGTAGGGCAGCCTAGTGCAGCGGTAGGGGTGCTTTGGTGGCAAGGCACCATAGACGGGAGGCAGCATGGTGTTGGCCTAGAGCTGGGACATGGCGCAGGATCCGGCGCACCTGCGTGCTATGGCTGGCGATGCGCCTTGACAGCGGCGAGGGCATTGTCGTGCAGGCAGGAAGGGAGAGCAGCAAAGTAGAGCACAGTAGCTCCGATGCTCTAGAGATGCGCCTTGATAGTGGTGAGGGTGTCGACGTGTGAGCATAGGAGGAGCCACAGTGCAAGGCGGAGCCCCATGGCAGCAGTAGCAAGTTGGGCCAAAAGGCTCGCGCGCACAGTGATCCCTCATGAGGTGACCGCAATGGCGCTTTAAGGCTCGGTGGCACGATAAAGAAGGCGAGGCCGGCGATGGAGGCTCGGGCATCAGCGGACCAATCACAGCAGGGTGCTACAGTACTTTAGGCAGCGCAGTCAGCAGCGGGGCCGAGGGGCGTGAACTAGGGCGGGCGTGGTGGCTGCATGCGGCCACATAAGCGAAGGAAAAGGAGGGGGGCACCGGTGCTTAGGCACGGTGGGTGCGTCCTAGGCAGGTGCTGCAGGCACACGGGCGCGACAGCAGCTCAGAGCGGACTGGGGGGCACACGCGGGGAAGGACCGGCACTGGCAACTATGACCACAATGGTTGTAGTAGAGAGAGGAAGAGCGAACGGAGGCAAAGAAAAGGTAGGCGCGCGAGGGACAGCAAGGAGCCGAGAGTGAACCAAGAAAGCAGAGCAATCCGATCAATCACGTGGCTCGGTCGATAAATAGAGAAGGGCAGGGTGTAGGATAGCAGTGGCATGGATGGTACAACTCAATCAGGCGAGATGCGAAGGTAGACACAGCGCGGCGACCAGGACACAGCGCGATGAGACAACGGAGGCAGAGTGGTAAGGCATAGCATGGCCAGTAGCGGCGCGCCAACACTCGCATAGGGAAGTGAGAGGACACAGCGTGGCAGGGGGCAAAACCACGTGCACCTATTAAAATTCTGATATGACACAACTAAGGGAGAGAATACAGGGACACAGGCAAACAGACACGTCGGGGTGCTAAGCCACGACAGAAGACGGGACGGTGAATAATTGCCATGCAACGAGTACGTTGTATGCCAGGAAAAATAAATGAAGCTGCTGTGATCCCTCTCTCATCAGTTCATGCTTATCAAAATAGACTCATGAGTTTATATATATATATCGTCCTATTTATTAAGGGATTTATTTTATTTATAAAAGTTGCTTTTCATGCTTAATTTAACAGAACAAACCGTTCGCTACAAGCGTCGTTCGATATTTCTAACTATCTTTACGCACTGAGTAATTTAACTTGGGCGTTGATTTGAGTCCCCAATACTAAGTCACTCGGGACTCACTTATCGCAGCAAGTATGTTTTAAATAAAAAATCCGAGAAAACTCATTTCAAAAATTTTACTTAGGCCTAAATCGCGGTGCTAAGCAAGCTCGTAACACTAGGGTGTTAGTGTCACCCGCATCGCCCTAAATTTGGGTCTTTTGGAAAATGCTTCTGTTGCTTATATTGAAGACATTGACCGTTGGTACATCAATTATGAATCTTTTGTCTAGGCTCACATGCTAAAAAAGAACAATAATGGTCAACTTGTCATGATGTATCTAGGATATACAACCGACATTCTGTTACCAGACCGAAACCTTAGGTTGTATGCGGTGAATTCTTTTGTCTTTGATTTACAGGTCAAGGAGGCAGCCCCTCACATAAGTGCCTCTGCAAGATTGACTCGTAACCCATAGCCTAGGTACCGTGGTGATGATCCAATTCCAGAGGGACCAGCTTTCAATAGCTATGCAGGCTGGGATCAGCTGAGATCCTCCCACATGTACCAACCTGACCATGCTGGTTGGGAGCAGCCCGCTCCCTAGCATGCTGAGAGCTCCTAGTAGTAGGGCTCAAGTGAGCAATGGCATGATGGCAACTTCGACTACTATCAATAGGAAACCTATGAAGAAGTTTCGAGCAACCACCAGGGAGGACGTATGTCCTTCTCTGCTTGTGGCTATCATGATCAGCCAATGGGCTACCATGACCTGTAGATGCAGCATTCCTACCTCGACACCAGGTTGACAAACATTGAAGAGACATAGTAGGACATCCAAAACATGCTTCACCAGCACTCCCAATGGCAAGAAGAAGTGGGAGACCGCCTTACCAACATCCAGCAACACCAGCAGTAGGAGAATGAGAACTGGAGCTATCTATTCCAAAAGTTCAACTTTGACCCGCCATTCTGATTGACTATAGCATCACCTAGCTTGGGGGAGGAGGATCCCCCATTATCTAAGGTATGTTTTCTATTCTAGTATTTTGTTCCCTTTAGTTATTTCTTTATTTTCAAGTTTGTCTTATATATGTTAAAAAAGGAGAAAGAAACAAAATAAAAATTTGTCTTTGTCTTTTATATATTAGTAGGTGTGATCTAAAAAATGATGAAAACAAAATAAAAAGAGTGTGTATAAAGTTTGCTTTAATTACTGTTTTTAAGAGCCAATAAATAAAAAGAACTTGAAGATGATACTTCACAATGGAAATGATGAATATTTGCTCTGTTATAATTGCTTTCAAGTACCTAGTTTTTAGCCTTGAATTCTCCCGAGTTTTGGATATGACTATTTTGACATAAGAATTTGCTCTGAACTTGAAACTCATGGGTAACAATGCTTGATCTAAGTCTAGATAATTGATGGATATGATATGAGAAGGTCTGAGCTGCTGTTTATCTTGTTCAAAGTGATACTAAAATCCTAGAGATTTCCTTTGAAAAACATAAAAATGCAACAAGATGAGTTCTTGTATGACAAAGCTTGAATTGCTACCAGAGCCAAACATGATATTTAGGCTAGGAAAACTTTCACTCATATATGCTACTTGTTTTGCATTGAGTTTGGTCAAGCTTTGTTGATCCTTATGAGGGGTTTATCAAGCTCTTAAAATCAAGATCACGTACACACCACACACATATGCACTACTCCTACACTAGGGGTACACAAAAACATGCTTTTTATCTAGATCCACCCGAAAATGTTTTACTCCTACACTAGGAGTAAACACCAAAAATATTCTTGATAGGTTTTCCACCAAATAAATGCTCCAAGTTCTTGTTAATATCTCTCAAAAATTTTGTTGCAGAGAAGAGGCATGGGCTATGCAAAAGTTATTCATAAAAAGAAGTTGAAAAAATAGACAAGTGTCTGAGATATTTAAAAACAATGGGTACTTAGATGCTCGCCTGAAAAAAAAATGATCATCCCAATCACATCATCGAGGTCGATCGATACCCCTTGGTGGTCAGCATGGTGGTTGAGACCGTCCATGGTACCAAGATCTTCATGGATAGAGGAAATAGCATCAACCTCCTCTACTAGGACACTTTCTAGATGCTAAAGATCAACATCAACAGATTGGGCCCCCCACGTGGCCTATTCTATGGAGTCACCCCAGAGTGGCAGGGAGAGTCTCTCCTTCGAGGTCGTCCATTTTGAGGTACCCTACCATGCTGTGTTGGGGAGATGATGCTTTGTCAAGTGCATTGTTGTACTATATTTATCTCAAGATGAAGATGCCAGTTCCTCGTGGCACTACTATACTCGCACCTTTCATAGCCACGTCGTAACCCACATCATAGTCCAATTTTGGCCTTGATAGTAAGCTATCAGCAGTGATACTCATAGCCATCACCATCGGTATCTAGGACTGACTGGGGTGTACACTACACCGCCGTATTGGCTTATCATCCGTCCATGATAATGTCCTTACTTCTATCGCATTGGAGCATGACCCGCGTGCATGGGTATGCACTAACACTACCGCATGGCTTATGATCCGTCTGTGAGATCCTTATTCCATCGCATTAGAGCATGACTCGCCTATATCAAGGCAAACATCACCATTGCTTTAGCATATGAACCGTCTGGTCATGGGGCATGGTCATCGTCACGTTGCAGTATGATCTGCCCATGATGATCCTTTAGTCGGTGTCAGGTTACTAAACGATTCGGCGGTGATGCATTATTGACCCCTGCCACATCAGACCAATAGCGGTGGTGATGGCCGTCTGTTTCACCAAAGTCGAGTGGTACGGTGGTGATGACAAAACAACCAATGGTCCTTACATCCGACGGTGATAGAATTGCATCTAGTTTTCACAATGTATTTACTAAATTCATCTAGGCCTTAATAACTTACTAAACACCCACCATATAGATATAATCATTACACATCGTTAATCATGTCCACAATGAAGAGTACTTGTTATAATAACAATGCTCGACACTAACATAACAACTGTGTCAATTGATGAATTAACATAAGTGGTACATAGATAACATAATAAAGGTTCTGCTCCCTACAGACTTATGTTGACGATCACTAACACCAATTATAAACCATCAACATAACCTACATATATGCTTAATTCTATTACCAAACATAGGTATAGGGGTTTAAACTAATAAATTCCACAAGTTTTGGTAAATCTGCGTTTACAGGAGGATTTATCTAGAAAACGAGAAAGGTGGACCCAATCATCATATTTAATCATGTTTATCCACGACGTAAACAACTCTAGAAGACTCTAGAAGACCCTAGAAGACTCTCCACCAAAGATCGAGCTGAGAGGCTAATACGGGGGTCGGCTGGCCCCACCCCTAGGCTGGTCGACCTGTGGGTCCCACCTGTTAGGCTCTCCTTTCTACGTCGGTTCTTCACCGCCTTAGGGATCACATCTACATTATTTATTTAAGTCAGTTTGATCCGAGGGTCCTGAATTGACTCTACCCCCTATATATACAGCCCTGTACCCCCCTCTCTAAGGCCATCCTAAAACCCTAATTCATATCCTCCTCATTAGGATCAGAGTCAGCTATCAAGAGAAGATTAGTCCTTCATAGGATCTAGTCTTATAAATAGAAATAGTGAAATAGAGAGTGAGGGAAGAGTTTGGAGGAGGTGCTAGCCTGTCAGTGCTCTCTATGGCTTGTACCTTGGTGGATCCAAGTTCTATTTGAGCTTGCCTCTGAGATTTCTCTAGTAATCAACTTCTAATTCAAGTAAGTAGTTTGTTTATATTGTTCATCAGGTTCACAACTCATTTGAGTGCTTTATTCTTTATTCGGGAAGAGTAAAGTTGTAATTGTAGTGTAAGCGTGGTGCTTAGACTCTGGTTACTTGTGGATGCACCCTACATTCTAGATCGATGGTAGATCACGATGTGGACTATATAACTTGTTGGGTCCTTTGTAGTCTGTAACACCATAGTGTTAAGCATGCATTAGGCACCTACATTTCATGAGCACGAGCATCATCCAAGCATTCATGAGCATGAGCATAAGAAGTTTCATCTCATTCACTTTATCTTTATCACATGTGATGTTGCTTTTATATATATGCTTGCCATTGGGTGTGACCAATGCATGAAATAGTTGCGAGGTCACAAAAACACCTTAGACATGTCTAGGATGGTACATGGCACAAGTTTGGTATTCATGACTTGGACCAAAACAACCCCTAGGGCATAGTTAATCTAGAAACTCTAATTTTCATGATCCTACTTTGACTAAAGTTGAACTATAGCATAGAGTGTTTGCATGGCAGTGCACCCTTCAACAAAGTTGTAGTACTTGACTAGATTAACAACTTTTATTTTTGGGTCAAGAGCTAATTCAGTGCCTAACATGGTCAAATAGGGCTCACAAGAATCAACAAAATACTGTTTTCAACTTAGAAAAATTTGAAGTCATAAACTGATTTTTAGTTTCGATGTACCATACTTTGAAGCTTTGCAATTTGAAAACCATGAAAAATTAGATGTTACTCCCTAAAGTAAAGTTGGAGTTTACATGTAGCTCTACAACTTTTGTTAATGAAGTTTTTGCATAGAATGAACGGATTAGGAGATAGAGGTGGATGAACTTGCGTTGTCAATCATTTCGTTAGGGCAGATGGCCGCGAACGCCGTGCCGTCAGTGGTCGACCGGCCACAGGCTGTGCGCACCGCGTGGTGGCCATACATCGATGATGGCCCGACCAGTTAGGCTAGAGCGTGCACAAAGATGCTGCGCCCCTGCTGGTCACTCCACTTGCCCGCTCTCACATCCTCCCTCTCGCTAAGCCTTGCCAATGTATGTAACACCCTAAAATTAGCTACTTTCTAAAAGGAGAAATGATTTCTGTTAATTGTTTTGTGCTCTTAAAAACATAGGTAAAAGAAGATTTAAAATTCAACATAAGGGTAGCAACATGTTTGCGCATACATGCTGTTGCATTGATACTTTTGTGATGAGTGGTTTGAAAAATAAATTCAAATCTCAATCTTTAAAATATTATTTTCAAGTAGTTTTTTTTAAAAGAATATGAAAACTTGCAAAAACAAAAGTTAGATAAGATGCCTTGTTTTCAAAATCCAAAGGCTTGGAAAAGGTTTTAAGGTGCGTTAGAACGATGTCTCTTTCCGGGAATCTTTCCGACCTTTGTCGGGATTAAGTTCATATTTCTTGAAGCTTTGTCTTTTTCCTCGATCAATCTAAAAGTCTTTTCCGGGAGCTAAAACCACTTTGGTTGTGTTCCTTATCCTTCCATCTATCCCTATGAATTTTTCTAGAATTTTTCGGAGCTCAGAGATATTTTTTGGAGCCTAAATAGTAATTCCTGATTTGCTGTAATTATTTTAATTCCAAAAATCAATAATTGCTAAAATATCTCGACTTTCCAAAATCGACAAAACCTGCGTATACATATATGCCGGCGTAGCCCTCGATGTGAGGATTCCAGAAGTACAGCCCGTTTTTCGAGCCGCCACTCGTAGCCCCGCAGATCGGACGCCGAAGATTGGAACAGCTAGGTTTCCGGCGAACTCTTCGGCGAGCTTTTCTGGCCAAACCGTCGCGTTCCGGCGTCAACCGTCACCACCAAAAGGTAGATCTCGTCATCCTCTACACGGGCACGCCCTTCGTTTGGTGAATCCACCATCGTTTCATCGTTTCCCTAACCCATCTTCCTCTTTTCTGGTGAGGTTCACCATTGCCGGCGCTCTTCCTTCACCGTTTCCGGCCACTGCTGAACTCGTCGCACCACCGGACGTCTTCAGGCCAGCCGCGCCCTAGCTCTGCACGCCGCCGCCCCTGGCCAGTGGCCCTATGCTGCCCCATCCTGCGCCCCTGCTCACGAGCGTGCAGGCATGGCCGCCGCCGCCCTGTGTGCATGCGTGCCTGTAGTGGCCAGCAGCCACCGGCTGAGCCGGCTCCGGTCCAGCGCGCCGCTGCCGTGGGACTCAGCGCCACTGCTGTGCCACTGGCTGGCCGGCAGGCCAAGGCTGAGCCCCCTTCCCTTCCCTGCACGGCAGCAGCAGACAGCCATGTCTGTACGTACAGGAATGAAAGGTAGAAGATGTGCTTATTTACAGTTTTGCCATCAGACGAGATTAGCAATAGTTTATCCGTTTTAATTTCGTTTTAAGTGGTTTAAGTTGCATTAGATTCGTGTCGTCGAGATCTATGCAGTAAAGTTATTAGTTTATATGCCACATGTTTATGAATTTATTTTATTAAAATATTAATTATGTCTATAATTAATTAATCGCTGATTAATTAAAGTCGATTTAGGTTTTTGATTTCGATTTGATTACGCGAGTTTCATCGCAGTGTGCGATACATGTTAGCAACAATGTTTAACATATCTCACATCTTAGAAATTTATAAGTTAAATATTAATTTGATTAAGGATTATTCAATAACTTTTAATTAAAAGCAATATAAGTTCTAATTCCGTTTTGCACCGTTTAAGTTGCGTTTGGTTCGTGCTGACATGAACTATATGTTAGGGGCAATGTTTTTCATGTCACATGTTTTTTTTCATACATAGCTAAATATTAAATTGATTAGTATATTTGCACACTAGTTTGGAATTAAAAGCAATATAGGTGCTTAACTTTGATAATTTATACTTAAAAGTTAATATGATTAATTGTTAACTTAAAAGTGTTTCTAGAATATAATTTGATTAGTTGAACAAGATACATATGTGATAAGTACAAGTAGATATTGTCACATGCTTAATTCATTTGTGAATGTAAAGTTTAATTTGTTTAATAAATTATGTGATAACATTTATAAATAATACATGATTAGCTTTAATTCGACTTTTAAAACTAAATATGTTGTGATTAATCTAAATCAATATTGCTCATATAGTTTTCTTAGCTAACCTAAAACAAGCTCGTAGTTGTTTCTTTTATAATATAATATAAATCTTTTGATAGTGGTTTTTTTTAACCGTACCTCCTTTCTTAGTGTCTCTTGCGTTCTCATAACCGTAGCATCGAGCCGTTCTTGTCACGTTAATTTTGTTTTGGTGTGTTCTACGCAGTGGTGTTAGAGGTTCTCATGTTACTCAAATGTGTTTTGGCAGTTAAAAAGTTAATTGTGTTAATACTATCACTTGCATAGTTTTCAAAATATAAAGTCAATATAGGTTTTATACTACGCTCTTTCTTAAGCAATGAAACAAGTTGATTAATGAAAATATTTACATGTGTTTCTACAATTAAAATAAGTTAGATGGATAGGTTTTATTCTCCATTGCTTCGATAGTCGCTTTTTCGTTGAATCACATATAGCGTGTCTTTTGCGTCTGTGTGTTCATAGCGATGCGTAGAATCGTATTTCAAACTCTTTTACTTATTTTTCTATGATTGGTGTATTGTTCTGATATAGTTGCAATTGTATGCTATGCATGTATGTGTATGGATGTTGTGTGGTGTTCTACGATTATGTCCAGTCGGTGAGATATACGTGGTGATCCAGAAGAAGAAGAAGAACGTTGAAGATTAAAGCTTACCGAAGGATCGATATTTAAGGCAAGTGTACCAAAGGCCCCTTGTTACCTATGAACTATTACCATTCATATTCATGCATGTGTCTAAATTGAAATACCTTTAAGGACTTTACCTAGATGAATACTTGTACCACATATCCTTGTTACCTAGGGTTTGGGTATGCATTTTGGATAGATGTTGCAGTGCTGAACATAGAATAATAGTTAAACATGATTAAAGACATTATGCAATATGATAACATGAAGCTTTGTAGCAACAGATAGGGGGCTAGAATACGGGGTTGAGTACTCTAGTGCCTCTCCATAAGGACTTAATCCTGAAGCGACAACCCAGGAGGTTCCGTACAACCCCAAGTGTCATATGGCTCTGACTTTAACCTGTTAACTAGATTGTACTAGCTCATCTGTAGCTCCAATAAGGGTAAGAGGGTATCTTTCCTTTTTCTGCTAGGGTGTGTACCATGCTGTGATGCTCACGTGTGCCACTCCTTTGTAGCTACGGCTTGTTAGTGCAACTAGCTAAGGGTTTCATAGTGATACCCTGCCACACTTCCTGGAAAGAGGTGTAGTGGGCCTTGCAAACCCCGGCATTGGGAATCATGGCTCGGTGGGTAAAGATGTATAATTTCTGCAGAAATAATTAACCTGTTATAACAGCCGTGCTCATGGATACGAGTGGTCTGGATCCTTCAAGATTAGTGGTTACTGTGGATGGTGGATGGTTGGGAATTGAGATAAACTTGACTATACTTTAATATCATTTGGGAATTGGGATTGTTCATTAAAGTAGTGATTCAGGATGCTAAAATTTGATTAACTAAAATTACGAACCACAGTCAAACAGTGTCAAGCCTTTTTGAGCCTCATAGATCCCTTTGATATACTTGCTAAGCATGGTAAGCTTACACTTGCTTTACATCCAATAAAAATCCCAGATGGGTACCAGATTGCTGGCTTGGAGGAGTTAGGCTTATGGTCAACCAGTCAGTCGTCCCTGTGGATTTGGAGTCTTCGCCAGAAGATCGGAGTTGACTTTTCACTATCTATACTCTGAGGTTATTTTCCTTTTACTAAATACATTATGTAATAAGTATTGTCTCTTGATATTACCCTTATTTGTGGCTATATGTGAGAGTTGACTTCCTGGGCTCACATATAGTGTGTTTTTGGTTTTGTCTTTAAAACCGGGTGCTACAAAGTGGTATCAGAGCAATGCTGACTGTAGGACGCAAGCCTAGTTAGCACTGGTCATTTCTGAAAACCTATTTTTCAATAAAATTATTTTTCCACCTCCTTGACTCATGGAATTGAATATTTCCAATCCTTGTCCTATTGTCTCCTCTCCTTGATAGCTTCCTTTGAGCTATACTTTCTTATCTCCTTGAGTTGTTGTTCTTGATCTCTTGCAAAACTTTCTAGTCTCACCTCTATTCAAATTTCTAAAGCCATGTTAAGAAGTTTTCCCCTAAGAATGCCTACCAAGTAGCTAGAAGGAACAATTAGTAACGCACTTGTATTTTGTGTTTGGATGGTTTGTCCTTATGTTATGGTTGAGTTGGATCTTTATTATGAGTGCAATGAATTTGTGGGTTATGCTCACAATTTCATTAAAGGTTTAAAGTATAAGGGATAAGGAAATAAATAGTATGGGTTCTCTTTCTCTTGTTTCCTGCTTTCTGTCTTCAGGAGCAGTCTGTCTTCTATGGCCTATGTCTCCAACCTTTGGGTAACCAAAAATTATAAGAAAAATCTGGGTGAAAGTATACTTCAAGATCTTTCTTTCCCCGCAAGAGTCACCTTGATAGCATTTCTAGATTGGGAGATATGAAAATCACAAGATGATACATCTGCGCTGTCAAGAATCTAGAACAATTCCTTTTGAGCAAAGATTTCGACCAAGTTAATTGCAGAATCTGAAGGAGTGGTCTAAAAGAAAGTTGTGGGTAATTTGATAATCTTTCCAATGGTTTAAGATGCAACTTTATTGGATAAATAGAACTCAAGATATGGAAGTTTTTCTGTGCTTCTGTTATCTATTTATGGGAAGGATCAATTTTTCTTATTCTTATCTATGTTCACAAGCTCTTTGGGATGTCAGAGGATGGTAATACACCATGAAGAAAGTTTCATGTTGGATGTTGGTGCCCCTATCTCAACTCTTCTTAAGGGGGGTAGCCAAGCTAAGAGTGTTGCGAGTTGGTGATCTACAAGGAGTTTGGATCCACGTCAAGATTGACGTTCAAGCTAGCTATGGTTGGGAGTTTGATCTTCACGTACCTAGGATATAGACGTATACAAAAGAGTTGCAAGAATGCTCAAGACTAAGATTAACTCTTAAAAACAATTGGATTGGTTTTGGTTTCTATTTAAAGCTCTTTCCTTGAAATGAAATCTTCAAAAGATGTTGGAAAATGAATTAACAACCTTTTGATTCAAGAACTTTAAAAAAAACTTCTTCAAAAGTTGATTTGAACTAAGTTCAAAAAGGGTTTAAGTTTGTTTTCTCATTTTCAAGTGTTGGTATTCGAAACTTAATTTCAAAAGTATTTCACCAAAGAATAAGAGTTGATTTGAAAAGAGTATTAGAGTTTAAAAGATTCAAAAAGTGTTGCTAAAGACTATTTGAGACATTTCAAAAGTTTTGATTTGAGTTTTGAAAGACTCTTTTGCTCATTCAAAAGAAAACAATTTGATATGAGCTACTTCACTCAAGGCTCTAGTTTAAAAACAGATATTCATAAAAAGTTTGAAGTATCCGATTCCTAAAACTTCAAAAAGTTGAAAGTGAAATCAGATTTGAAAACCCACTTTGCTTTGAACTAAATTTCAAAAAGAGTAAAATGTATTCGGTTACTCTTCAAAGTGTTATTCTAAAAAAACACTTTTGAACCATTTTATTCTAAAACACTTTGAAAATGACTCTAAAGTGTTTTTAAAATGGGTTGTTTGGAAAAGACCGTTTAAAAAAACAATTTGAGTTATCTTAGTTGAAATTTTATTTGAAAGGTGTTCAAAATGCTTTGAAGATATTTTACAAAAGTTTGAAAAATTTGGTTCAAAAGTTTGCAACAATTTGCATTTGGAAACTGAGCACTTTTGACTTTGAATTAGAATTATGTTTGATTTCTAAACAAAATTTGAAAAGAAAAGGTTTGAGTTGACTTCGAAAGTGTATTTCTAAAAGAGGTTTTCCAAAATGGTTCGAAAGGGTTGAAAATTATTTGATTTGATTCCCCAAAAGTCTTATTCCAAAAAGAACTTAAACATGTATGTTAAGTCTTTTGTTTGACTTCAAAAGAAAATGGGAATTGAAAACTTACTCTCTTTATTTCTAAAGTAGTTTTGAAATTGATTTGGTTTCATTTTAGAAATCCCAAAAGAGTTCATTCAAAATGATTTGAAAATAAAGTTTGAATGTTTCATTTGTTTTCTAAAATCTTAAAAATCCCTTGTTTGAAACATATTTCAAAAGAACCTGAGTTGATTTGTCTGCTCTCTATCTGAGATTTGATTATAAAGTCAAGTTTTCAAATGAGTTTGAAAAACAAAGCTTACTATGTTTACTTGAGTTTCCAATGATTAGAAGATGGTTGGGTTTATTTCAAAAACCTTAAAAACATTTATTCAAAAGAGTTTCAAAACATGGTTGAAATATTTTCCTAAATTCTAAGCATAAAACATATTTTGAAAGCTATTTCAAAAGGAGTTGAAAAAGAAAATTTGTTCGGTTTTGATTTGAAGACTTCCTTTTGAAAAGTAAAACATTTGAAAATGCATAAAAAAGAACCATAGAATTCAAAGTTCTGATTCAAGCTAAGCAAGATCTTTTGGAAGCTTAACATATGGATAATAAGATTCATTGGAACGAATTAAGAGAAGCAACAAGATCGGACTTAGAATAAGATGGAATAAGAATCTGCAAGAGTAGCCACATGATGAATTATCATACAACGCAAGGTGAGTATCAAGATGGTGTTGCTCAATGAAGTGAAGAAGATCCCAAGTTGAAGTATCCCTCTCTTCTTTGCTCTTCTTCTTCGAATCTTGGGGACGAGATTCATCTTAGGGGGGTAGAATTGTAACACCCTAAAATTAGCTACTTTCTAAAAGGAGAAATGATTTCTGTTAATTGTTTTGTGCTCTTAAAAACATAGGTAAAAGAAGATTTAAAATTCAACATAAGGGTAGCAACATGTTTGCGCATACATGCCGTTGCATTGATACTTTTGTGATGAGTGGTTTGAAAAATAAATTCAAATCTCAATCTTTAAAATATTGTTTTCAAGTAGTTTTTTTAAAAAGAATATGAAAACTTGCAAAAACAAAAGTTAGATAAGATGCCTTGTTTTCAAAATTCAAAGGCTTGGAAAAGGTTTTAAGGCGCGTTAGAACGATGTCTCTCTTTCTGGGAATCTTTCTGACCTTTGTCGGGATTAAATTCATATTTCTTGAAGCTTTGTCTTTTTCCTCAATCAATCTAAAAGTCTTTTTTGAGAGCTAAAACCACTTTGGTTGTGTTCCTTATCCTTCCATCTATCCCTATGAAATTTTCTAGAATTTTTCGGAGCCTAAATAGTAATTCCCGATTTTCTGTAATTATTTTAATTCCGAAAATCAATAATTGCTAAAATATCTCGACTTTCCAAAATTGACAAAACCTGCGTATACATATATGCCGGCGTAGCCCTCGACGCGAGGATTCCAGAAGTACAGCCCGTTTTTCGAGCCGCCACTCGTAGCCCCGCAGATCGGACGTCGAAGATTGGCACAGCTAGGTTTCCGGCGAACTCTTCGGCGAGCTTTTCCGGCCAAACCGTCGCGTTCCGGCGTCAACCGTCACCACCAAAAGGTAGATCTCGTCATCCTCTACACCGGCACGCCCTTCGTTTGGTGAATCCACCATCGTTTCATCGTTTCCCTAACCCATCTTTCTCTTTTCCGGTGAGGTTCACCATTGCCGGCGCTCTTCCTTCACCGTTTCCGGCCACTGCTGAACTCGTCGCGCCACCGGACGTCTTTAGGCCAGCCGTGCCCTAGCTCTGCAGGCCGCCGCCCCTGGCCAGTGGCCCTGTGCTGCCCCGTCCTGCACCCCTGCTCACGAGCGTGCAGGCATGGCCGCCGCCGCCCTGTGTGCATGCGTGCCTGCAGTGGCCAGCAGCCACCGGCTGAGCCAGCTCCGGTCCAGCGTGCCGCTGCCGTGGGACTCAGCGCCATTGCTGCGCTGCTGGCTGGCTGGCAGGCCAAGGCTGAGCCCCCTTCCCTTCCCTACACGGCAGCAGCAGACAACCATGTCTGTACGTACGTGAATGAAAGGTAGAAGATGTGCTTATTTACAGTTTTGCCACCAGACGAGATTAGCAATAGTTTATCCGTTTTAATTTTGTTTTAAGTGGTTCAAGTTGCGTTAGATTCATGTCATTGAGATCTACGCAGTAAAGTTATTAGTTTATATGCCACATGTTTATGAATTTATTTTATTAAAATATTAATTGTGTCTATAATTAATTAATCGCTCATTAATTAAAGTCGATTTAGGTTTTTGATTTCGATTTGATTATGCGAGTTTCATTGCAGTGTGCGATACATGTTAGCAACAATGTTTAACATATCTCACATCTTGGAAATTTATAAGTTAAATATTAATTTGATTAAGGATTATTCAATAACTTTTAATTAAAAGCAATATAAGTTCTAATTCCGTTTTGCACCGTTTAAGTTGCGTTTGGTTCGTGCTGACATGAACTATATGTTAGGGGCAATGTTTTTCATGTCACATGTTTTTTTTCATACATAGCTAAATATTAAATTGATTAGTATATTTGCACACTAGTTTGGAATTAAAAGCAATATAGGTGCTTAACTTTGATAATTTATACTTAAAAGTTAATATGATTAATTGTTAACTTAAAAGTGTTTCTAGAATATAATTTGATTAGTTGAACAAGATACATATGTGATAAGTACGAGTAGATATTGTCACATGCTTAATTCATTTATGAATGTAAAGTTTAATTTGTTTAATAAATTATGTGATAACATTTATAAATAATACATGATTAGCTTTAATTCGACTTTTAAAACTAAATATGTTGTGATTAATCTAAATCAATATTGCTCATATAGTTTTCTTAGCTAACCTAAAACAAGCTCGTAGTTGTTTCTTTTATAATATAATATAAATCTTTTGATAGTGGTTTTCTTTTAACCGTACCTCCTTTCTTAGTGTCTCTTGCGTTCTCAAAACCATAGTATCGAGCCGTTCTTGTCACGTTACTTTTGTTTTGGTGTGTTCTACGCAGTGGTGTTAGAGGTTCTCATGTTACTCAAATGTGTTTTGGCAGTTAAAAAGTTAATTGTGTTAATACTATCACTTGCATAGTTTTCGAAATATAAAGTCAATATAGGTTTTATACTACGCTCTTTCTTAAGCAATGAAACAAGTTGATTAATGAAAATATTTACATGTGTTTCTACAATTAAAATAAGTTAGATGGATAGGTTTTATTCTCTGTTGCTTCGATAGTCGCTTTTTCGTTGAATCACATATAGCGTGTCTTTTGCGTCTATGTGTTCATAGCGATGCGTAGAATCGTATTTCAAACTCTTTTACTTATTTTTCTTTGATTGGTGTATTGTTCTGATATAGTTGCAATTGTATGCTATGCATGTATGTGTATGGATGTTGTGTGGTGTTCTATGATTACGTCCAGTCGGTGAGATATACGTGGTGATCCAGAAGAAGAAGAAGAACGTTGAAGATTAAAGCTTACCGAAGGATCGATATTTAAGGCAAGTGTACCAAAGGCCCCTTGTTACCTATGAACTATTACCATTCGTATTCATGCATGTGTCTAAATTGAAATACCTCTAAGGACTTTACCTAGATGAATACTTGTACCACATATCCTTGTTACCTAGGGTTTGGGTATGCATTTTGGATAGATGTTGCAGTGCTGAACATAGAATTATAGTTAAACATGATTAAAGACATTATGCAATATGATAACATGAAGCTTTGTAGCAACAGATAGGGGGCTAGAATACGGGGTTGAGTACTCTAGTGCCTCTCCATAAGGACTTAATCCTGAAGCGACAACCCAGGAGGTTCCGTACAACCCCGAGTGTCATATGGCTCTGACTTTAACCTGTTAACTAGATTGTACTAGCTCATATGTAGCTCCAATAAGGGTAAGAGGGTATCTTTCCTTTTTCTGCTAGGGTGTGTACCATGCTGCGATGCCCACGTGTGCCACTCCTTTGTAGCTACGGCTTGTTAGTGCAACTAGCTAAGGGTTTCATAGTGATACCCTGCCACACTTCCTGGGAAGAGGTGTAGTGGGCCTTGCAAACCCCGGCATTGGGAATCACGGCTCGGTGGGTAAAGATGTACAATTTCTGTAGAAATAATTAACCTGTTATAACAGCCGTGCTCACGGATACAAGTGGTCTAGATCCTTCAAGATTACTAGTTACTGTGGATGGTGGATGGTTGGGAATTGAGATAAACTTGACTATACTTTAATATCATTTGGGAATTGGGATTGTTCATTAAAGTAGTGATTCAAGATGCTAAAATTTGATTAACTAAAATTACGAACCGTAGTCAAACAGTGTCAAGCCTTTTTGAGCCTCATAGATCCCTTTGATATACTTGCTAAGCATGGTAAGCTTACACTTGCTTTACATCCAATGAAAATCCCGGATGGGTACCAGATTGCTGGCTTGGAGGAGTTAGGCTTATGGTCAACCAGTCAGTCATCCCTGTGGATTTAAAGTCTTTGCCAGAAGATCGGAGTCGACTTTTCGCTGTCTATACTCTGAGGTTATTTTCCTTTTACTAAATACGTTATGTAATAAGTATTGTCTCTTGATATTACCCTTATTTGTGGCTATATGTGAGAGTTGACTTCCTGGGCTCACATATAGTGTGTTTCTGGTTTTGTCTTTAAAACCGGGTGCTACAATGTAGAGCTCTGAGCTCGCTGCATCACCGTTATAGCTCCGCCGCAGCCGTTCGTCACCGACATAGCTCCACCGGTTGATTTGTCTTGGCCACAACTGCTCCGCCATCACCTCCACCTCCTTGAGCCACCCGCACCACCTCTCGCCCCATGGTAAAGTGGCGTTCTACTTCACCGTAGCCGCCGTCACCACTAGAGCACCGTCGTGCTCTCGACTCACCGTAGCCTGGCCGCTCCACCACATCCCCTGCCTTCCTTTTCTTTGATCCAGCACCATGCTAGGCTCTAGATGCTTAGGCCAGATCTAGGGTAGATGCTATCGCCTGGTTGCGTAGGAACGCATCGTCACTCTGTGTGTGTCTGCCATGGCCACCATGGCACTCGAACCCATCATTGTCGAGCTAGTCCATTGCCTCCCTCCTCTTCCTTGCGTCTGAGGTTGAGTAACCCTAGACCTAGCGAATGGCATGATGGAGACCTACCTTTCACCACCATCTAGCTAAAATGGTGGGAGCACCACCGTGCTCTATGCACCGTCGCACGGCAATGCACGCGGTCGGAGCTCACCTCCGCCTCACCGAAACCCTCACCCACCCTAGATAGCTTCGTTAGTCTTCTACAAAGCCATAGCACACCTCACCAGAGCATGTTATGGTTGGAGAACATTGGCATACCGCTACGCTACCTCCGCCATCCGCCATTGCCACCGATGAGCCATCTCTGGTGAACCCTAGGTCACGTCTTCACCACCAACCGATGCGACTTGATGAGGGGAACATGTTGGTGTCACCCAATTCACCGATGATCTCACCGCTGATGAGATAGGGCTGGCCAGAGTGCCTCCCCTACCCCGGTATCACTGACATGTGGGTCCTACTGACCAGCGGGTCCCAGCTGTCAGTGACTGCATTAAGAATTTGAATTTTTTTAGAAATATAGGCAAACTTTGAAAATTCATAAGTAGAGTTGTAGATGTCCAAATTAAGTGAACCATATTTTGTTGGATTCATCATGAAGTGTACTATTTGATAAAAATATGAAACCTACTCTTTGGGATGTTTTTATAGGAGAATTAAATTGATCTATATAAGTGCTTTTAAATTGTTTTTAATCTTGTAAAATGCATAACTTGAGATAGGAAAGTGATAAAATAGTGATTCTAATTTTACTGATCTTGTGTTGACATTATCTAGCTAAGAAAAATACTAAACCTACAGTAAGCATGCTTGGAATATGGTCTTCCTCTTTAATCTTAAATAATTGCTAGTTTCTAGTGAAAATAAATAGGGTAAAAATACATAACTAATGATCATGCAAATTTTTAGGTAGTGTTATGGTTCTAGGATGAATGTAAGAAAAACATGAAATCTATTGTTTGACATTTTTCACTAGGCTAAACTATTTTTGCTAAAATAAGCCTATGTAACTTTTCATTTTTGTAGAGATGGCTATATGTATCCAAATGGCATGAAATTTGTATAGTAGACTTCTGGGGATATATGTAGGATACTATAATTTTCTCAGAATTTATTGTGGACTTTTGATATATTTTCCTTATTTCACCGTAGTGTCCAAATAAATTAATAAATGCATTTAAATAATTTATTTGGGCTTGACCATCATGTTTTCTAGAGTGTGTATGATGCCTATTAACTATTGGTACCATTGGTTGTTCTCAAATTTGATTGCTTGTATGCAGTGAAATATTAATTGCTCTATAATTCTATTATAGTGACTATTCAGATAGTTTCGGTTGTTAAGTAAATTGCATGGGTAAAATAAAGTTTGTTGTGAATCTTGTTAATAACAAAGTTGTAGATAACTTACTTATCTTGCTTGTGTCAAATTCGCATGGCAATAGGATAAATGGTTTGAGAGTTATAGCTGTTAGAAGTTGGTCTCCAGAAACGCTTATTCTCTGGAATTTTTGGATAGATCTAGGGAATTACTTTGTTTGACCTTGATAACCATTGAATCATCTTGAGATTACTATAATAAAGTTGTAGGAAGTTTTATAAGATTTCCTTAAAGTCCAAGATCATAGTATTTGGTTGAGTAGAACTCCAGATATAGCCAAAATAAATAGCTGCTGTTTACAATAGGAAATGACTAACTCAATTGTAGTTGTTTGTCTTATGTGATGATTGTGTAGATGCTTAGGCTAATTGAGATTAGTTATTAGCTGTAGGTTCTAAGCCTCTTTGTAGTGATGAACAACTTTACCTTAGGTTACTAGAACTTGGTGAGTGTATGTTTCTTGTATTATAGAAGAGAGATGCACCTACTCAGTAAAGATCAATTAGAAGACAGTTATACATCTACCTTGCCAACAAATGTTAAACTTATCATACACCTTACGGATAACCATGCTCATGTATATACAATTTATCATATCATCTCATCTCTTATGCATTCATGATACTCATTTGTGCATATGCATGCAATAGGTTATCTGGAAGGAGTGACGCTCCTCGAGTTTGAACCCGAGCATCAGGAGGAGCAGCAGGTAGCCTAGGAGTAAGAAGTTCAGGCGGAAGGAGGAGTCAACTTAGAAGATCTTCCTAAGTGTCCTGACCATCAACCTTCCTCATTCTTGAAAGGCAAGCCCTAGAGCATTATAAGCCTCTAATATTTTTACAAATATCACTTGCGTCCTTTATGTTTGATGCATTAGTTTATAGGAGTTGGTTTGAAACACTTGCTACATATATTCTCCTTGTCTAGGCAAATATATCTTGAATCCTTTATAGGTATAGGATCGAATATATGCTTAGCCTTGCTTAGTCCGGTAGAAGTTAGGTGATTACCATTCACCTAAAATATATGGGTAGATATATGATCATGGTTGGCTATAATTGCTATCGTGGAAATAACCATGTATTGATGCATAAAAAGGAGACCAGGCGGGATTGTGATAGAGAAGCATAAGGCATGGAGGTCTTAGTGCCTATTTATCCCTGTCTATGTCAGTTAAGGACTAATTCACTGTACGTCCTCATGTCATGTTGAACGCATGCCTAACACTTAGTCGGATAAGTCATTCCAACCACGAAGCCGAGTAGCTCAATTCAGGCTGGGCCCCAGTAAGTGAAAGTGCGCACACTAGAGATAGTAAGGATGTGAGGAGAGCTAATGGCATGAGTCCAAGGGTAGGCCGGGCCTAAACTTTCTGGTAGACTGGTAGAATCTCTGAGGGTGCGGCACTGATCAGACCCATGAAGTTGGTTCCTGAGTTGTACCAAAGATGACCCGATGTGACCCCGATGGGGGAAGTATGGTTTTGTGTTAGGAATAATTCCCTAGCTAGGTAGCAATCGATTCAAATCGCCGTCTCTCCCATATAGTGAGAACTTGACTGAGCAACATCAATGTAGAGTAACTTAATGGAAACTTGATGGTTATGATGATACTCAAATTATTATACCAGATATAGTTACTAATGCTTGTTAGCTTAATTAAGTGATTGCTCTAGTACATGTGCTAATCTATAAATGCTTAATTGAATAGGTATTCAAATTGATGCTAGAGGTACTAAATCTCCAAGTTATGTTACTTAAGCTTTTATGCAAAATGTTGTCAAGCTAACTCCACCGATAAAGCCTTGCATACTCCTTGGTGTCATATTATTTCTAGTTTATGATGGGTAAGTCTAGCTGAGTACATTCTCGTACTCAGGGTTTATTCCCTCTTGTTCATATGACATAATGTACCATGGGTATTGTAAGAACTGCCTTCATCCTACTATGGATGAGGACTAAACCATGTGGCATGGTACTCCTAAGATATCCTCTCTATTCTGCTTTTGCTGGAAATGACCATGGTACTAGCATGTATTTGAATTAAGTGTGATGTTGATGTCAAACTAGTTTGCTTCCGCTATTTAAACTTGGTTTGTAATAACTATGTGAACTCTGATGTATGTGAGATACTTGTGAACTATTTGTGAACTATGATGTAACATGTGACTAGTTGTGTTGAATCATATACGATCTTGGTTTGTATGTTGGTTTGTTTGAGATCCTTCATGATTTCATTGGACTACCAGGTTTATATGGGCTCAAGTATGATGGTTTGATCGCTTTGGTGATTGTTATTGTACTTGTGCTCCTATCGATTGGACGGTTCTGTTACATAGTCCACCTCCCATCTATAGGCCAAGTAGGACCTGGTTACTACAGAAATCATCCTCTGCTGGTGTCTTTCCCTAAGTAATGTCCCCAGTTGAATAGTAGAAGACATAGCTTACTAACATCAGAACAAGAGAACCCTAGTTATCCTCTCTATGCTCTTGTTTATCCTAACCTTGTTGCTGCCCTTAGCTAAGTTAGACTATAGTTAATCTCACACGTTTTCCTGTGGATACAATACTTGAAATACTTCCAGGTGAAAGCTACAGTGGTATCCGTGCGCTTGCGGATTCATCTATGTGCGTTAAATATACCAACAAGCTTTCTAGCGCCGTTGCTGGGGAAACGGTTGCTGAATTAAATACGAACCTAGCTTAACCTTTTATCTTTTATTCTTTCTTTTGTTTTTCTTTTTCTTTTAGCATGGATAACACACCTATATGTCAATATGCTAGACCCACGAGCGCAAGCCTAAAGCCACCAAAATCTTCAGAGCCTATCATAACACCTGGTTATGAGTTGTGCCCATGTTTGTGCCCATGTTTAATAAAATTAATTTGGGAACAATCCTTCTCGGGAGAAGGCAACACAAACCCATACTCACACCTATGGGACTTTGCATAGAGCTGTGCATGCTTGCGTATCACTAGCATGTCTGACAAAACCTTAAGATGAAAGTTGTTTCTGTTCTCTTTCATAGGAAGAGCTAAACAATGGTATCGTCAAACTATAGGAAGTATGCAAGGAGATTGTAACAGAACCGCCCAATTTATACAAGATCAAGTACAGCTGTCCTCGCTAACATATTGACACGCGCATACTTTCACTTATATAAACCCGGTAGTCCACCGAGTGTCCCGAAAGACCTCGGTAAGTCAACATCACAACCAAGATCGCGTGATTAAGCAAATACACATCACATACGCAGAGTTGTAGCGGAAATAATATTATAAATGGGTTCACAAATAATAGTACAAGTTTGGGTTTCAAAACCGATTATTGAAAACAACATAGTTTTCAAATGATTACATTAATATAAGTTCCAAATACATTGCTAGCATAAGTGACCTCCTTAGACAAAAGCATATATATGAGAAGTAAATATAGAATCACCGAGCCCACCGGCGGTTAGCCACCATCTTCAACAGGTCGAGAACTTCACCTGCAACATTATGGGATAAACCCTGAGTACTCAAATGTACTCAGCTAGACTTCCCGTCATAAACCAAAAATAAAGTGACACCAAGGATTATGCAAGGCTTTATCAGTGGATCTTGCTGGACAACCTCTTTGCATAAAAGCTTGAGTAATCATTAGCATTATTAACCTGTACTAGCAGTGACTTTTAGCCATTTCCTACCATAAATATTAGCACCTGTACTAATCAATCACTTGATTAAGTTGCAAACAATAATAACCATATCAGGTATTTCATGGCTCATTATCATTATCATCATCATCATCATCATTTAACCATATCTTTAAATTTAGTGAATCTACGTTGCTGCTATTCAGTCAAGTTCTCACTATCCAGGAGAGACGGTGATTCGAATCAATTCCTATCTAGCTGTAGGGGTATTCCTAACACAAACCCTGCTTCCCTCGTCAGGGTCGCAAACAAGTCAGCTTTGGTACAATTCAGGAGTCGCGAGTACAATCAGTGCTGCAAAATCAGAGAACCACTCTGCCATGAGTGCTCAGTGGCTTAACCTGCCCTTAGGCTTATGCCAATGGCTCTCCACACATCCTTACTGCCATCCAGATTGTGACCAACTACTCATGATCCCGGCCTGAGTCGAGCTACTAGGCTTTGCGGTCGGAATGACTTATCCGGCCAGCTAAGTGTTAGGCTACGTTCAATATGACATGAGGACGTACAACGAATCAGTCCTTAAACGACACAGACGGGGATAGATTCACACCCAAGACCTCCATGCCTTGTTGCTGCACTACTGTAATCCCATCCGGTCTCTTTTCATTATTAACACATGGTTCTTTTCCACGATAGCAAATATAGCCAACCGTGACCAGAGCTCATCCTACATCACACAGGTGACAGGAAATCACCCGACTTCTACCAGTCTAAGCATAGCTAAGCATCATTCAATCCTACACTTAATTAGGATTCATAGGATTTTATCCGGACAAGGTAAGGATATAATGAAACAATTGGTTCCAACCAATTCCTATACTTAATGCATCATCAACAATAAAAGATACTCAAGATATTTGTAAAAACATGGGAGACTTAGAATGCTTCGGGGCTTGCCTGGAATCCAACACTAGGTTACTGTTTGTTAGACGACACTCGCTAAGTCCTTCCATCTTCGGGATGGGTTCACCATGCACCTTCCTCGGGTTCGGCTCCAACATCCCATTCAGCACGCGGTTCATCTAGCATACCAAATTGAGATACACGATGCTAGAACATGAATGCGGGGAATGGTAATAAAAGATGCATCACATAAAAACATTTAAGACAAGCACAAGGCTACACCACATGACATGAGTACTTAGAGAGAAAGCTATTCACATCAAGTCCAACATAGAGATAGCAAGTACATCAAGCATGACATATTAGTTTACTTAAGTTCTATTCAAATCACTTTAACTTACCAAGTTTAGACAACCTAATATACAATTGCTCATCTTCAGTTAAGGACCTAGCACCTAAACAATCAACAAGAACAATGCTACAAAGCATTCACACAATCATTCATATTTCAGCCAAACTGGGACTATACAACAGCATAGTAAACTGACCATAACTGGAGATTTACAAATCCAAATGACATGAAACAAGACAATTTGGAAAGCTTATGAAATTGTATACAATTCATATTTAATCATCCCAGCATGATTCCCAAGTTAAAAAGGGTCAAACAGTCACATTTATCAAATCTGGTCCAGAAATTCCAGAGAACTACAATTTCTAATGACCAACTTAGAACAGTCATAACTCACAAAATATTTGGCCAAATGCCATGCAAATTTAACACAATATGGTTAAGTGAGTTATCTACAACTTTCTTATTATCATCTTAAGATGATTCTATAGATAACAAGGCCAATTAATCCAATAAATGCATCTCTGTCTAAAACATGGACAGAAACTGACATGCCACTTTAAACAGCTATAAATGGAGTTATACATGTCCAAAAATGTGGTTCTAGACTTTTTAGAAAGATTAGAAAATTATAAACAACTTTGTTGTAAACACATAAAGCCAATTCTACTATTAAGAAGACCCCACAATAAGAACAAGGAAACCCTCTCTGGGTTTGGGCAGAAACAGCCACAGAGATTTAAGTAAGTATAACTCAAGATCTACTTAACCAAAAATCATGATATTTAGCTTTTTGAAAAGCTTAACAAAAGTAATACAACTCATGTATTATCATAAAGTCATGATTCATAACTTAACTAAGCCAATTAATTCAAACATACAGGACTATTCAGAATAGGAGCAAAGCAATACAGGTAATTTGTAATTTTTATAGATCTTAAACTATCAAGCCTAAAATATTGAAATTTTTACCAGACATCAAGAATAACCTTAGTAGCACTCCACAAACATTTCACAATTATTTGAGCATAACAACTACAGTTATGAAAACGACAAGACACAACTAGTATCAAAAACCTAACTGCATAAATCTATGTTTACAGCACTATATTTAAACTAAAGCATGCCATATTATAGATCTACTGCATAGATAATTTCACAAGGATTCCAAAAAGTCATCATTTACTATTTTATGATTTTTCTCCTAATTACTATGAATTTTCAAAAATGATCATCCAAATCTGCAAAAATCAAAGAAAAGGACTGTAAATCTTGCATCGGGGTCCCTGCAGAAAACTAAAATCAAAGATCAGCGATTGACCCTTCTCGTCACTATTCACCAGAGTCACGGTTCCTTCACTTAACCCCCTGGAGAATGTCATATTCATGTGCGTGGTCCCCCTTCTTCTTCACCATCGCATAGAGCAGAGGCAGAGCAGAGGAGCCGGTCAGGACCGGCCGATTTCCGATCGGTGGAGATGGACGTCGGCGTCGAGGGCAGGTCATGCGAGCATGGTGGTGCATGGCTGCACCAGAGGCGGGGCTTGGCTCTGCACCAATCCAACCGCAGTGCTCTAGCCCCCTATAGGTGGTGGCCCAAGTAGGGTGGCAGCGGCGATGGACAAGGAAGCCACGGTGGCGAGTGGTTCCCGGCAGCGCTGGATCGAACGAGCACGTGTGCGAAGCAAAGAAGGAGCTAGATGGTTGGCCAGGCGAGGACGACGCATCAAGAAGTAGGAATAGGTGGCGTGGAAGCTCTGCTCACTAGCAATGGCGGGCATGGCAACCGCCTGCGCTCTGTGCAAGTTAGCAGAGGCAAGGGCGAGCGAGAGCGACCGAGAGAGCTGGAGAGAGGGTGAATGGAGAGGGCAGGGGGCATGCTCGGGCTTGGCTTCTCCTAAAATGCCACGCGACGGCAAGGTGGTGCACAAGCAGCGAGCATGCGAGGCCACACGATGTTGAGACTCTATGAACCATCGGCCTTGTTGCTTCTGCTGAAAGAAGGAATGAATTTCAATACCACCTCAAACATACCACTGAAACCCGATGTTCATCCCTCCAAATCTCCTAAACCACTTAGTTTTGGCACAATCTGTAGTAATCAAAGTTGTAGAGCTACGCGATATCTACAACTTTTCTTAAAGAGTCAAAGTCTGATTCAGCCTGGTTGGAGAGATACGCGGCTACAAAGCGGGGTACACGAAAACTGAAAACTCAGTTTCAATCCATTAGGGACTTAGCCAAAATTTTGAGCTCCAAAACAGCCATGGATTCCAACTTGAGGGCTTGGTTTGACTTGCTTACAAGCTAATCTAGCTATTGGTCCTAAACCAAAGTTTGTTCTACACCACTCAAACTTCAACTTTTATTTAAGGTGCAACTCCATGCAAGCACTGTAAGTGATTGCGCAACACAGGTCAAAGTAGCATCACAGTAAAGCTTAAATCCGAGTTTTAGACCGATTGAGGTATTTTCTTGTCCTCTGCTCAACACGAACCCTTCATGACTTTTGTTGTAGAGTTCAATTAGAGTCATTTGGGAAAGGTTTCAAAGTTTGGTTGATGATCTAGAATTCTATTCACTTTATAAACCAATTCAGGCAAGGACATAACTTGTCATTTCATATGACTTCTTGATTCCAAACTTCATGAAACTTTTCCATGGATCAATATAGATGGATATTGATGCAAGACACATGAAACAAGTACATCCAACATTACTTAGGTATATATCCAAAAAGGGCCAATATGCAAGCAATGTGTGTTGCCCAAGTTTAAGTTGGAGCTCACTCTTGTAGATTTGATCTTGACACCTTCATCACCACTTAACATGTCATGTTTGAGCTTAAACCCATTGCTTAACTAGTGACAAACACCTAGGGTGTTACAGAGATTGGGAAACGTTATGCTCTAAATTTTGTTTACGTTTCTTTCCCATCTCTAAAGTGGTTGGCTTTCGAAATGAGGTTCTAAATTTTAGACAACTAGAAGAAGAATCTCTTAGCACATCACAGGAACATATTAATAGTCTTATCACCACTATCCTAGACCTTGCTATTTTAGACCCAATTCTCCTTTAATATTTTTATATGGGTCTTAGCAAGGACTCTATGCAATCCTTTGATCAAGCCTCTAGAGGAGTTTTCCTTCATTTGTCTGCTAGTGAAGCAAGGTCTATGCTTGATAGAATTAGTGGAAAGATGCCCTACACTAGCATTCATAATGAACTCCCTGAGGAAGAGAAGGAATCATCTCTCAAACAAGAAGAGAAAGTTTTGATAGCCAAATCACAACCACTCCAATCCCAAGATTTAGCTATCAATCCCAAACCATCAATTCCACAAAATCCAAATCCTCCAAAGGAAGAAGAAATTCAACCTTTTGAAATTTCTTGTGAGGATGATCTTTTTTATGCTGATTTTGGGAAAAGCTTAAACTTCCAGTTCCACAAGAGACCTTTGATCGAATATAATTCAAATCCTCTCAAGATATCTCTTAGAAAGCATCCTTATTCCCATGTAGGACATTAGGAAGAACTCAATGGTGGCATGTCAAGTGATGCCATAGAAGGAGAGCCAAGTCATCTACAAGCCAATCCTATCTTCTCCCCTTCTATGCTTGCAACCGATATAAGTTTTGAACCCATCCTTGACCCCGATGAATCCCCTGATGCTATTACTCCTAAGTCTCTTGATGATCCTAAAAATCCATTAAGACATCCAAAGCATAGGAGCCGTAAAGACTACAAGGATGACTAAGAAGAGCCATGACAATGGCTGGAAGATGTTAAGAATTCATATGCCATTGAATCGATGGACGAGGCTGAACCCCTAAGGACAGAACCCAAACCTAATCCAAATGGTGAGCTTAAGTCAATCTCCTTAATAAAAATGATTCATCCAAGTTTGGAGAAGGCCTTAGACAAGATCAATCTAAGAGTCACTAATCCAAGGGAAATTTTGGATATCCATGAAGAATCACCCTTGGAGCTTGAAAAGGAAGATGACATCAATGAGTATGGAAGCTACTTCATACACATCTCATCGAACCCCGTGCTCATATGAGAAATCTCCTGAATCAATTGGTCTCTCCAACTTTGGCACACATGAGATCTTCAACCCCCTCATACTTCCTATTCATAAAGATTTTGAAAGGGAGGTTGTAGATGCATATGTTTATCATAAATATTGCAAATCTCATTGGCATGAATCTTGAGATAAGCACCCAAAAGTTGGTGTTAGAGGGGAAACCACCTCACCAACTTAAAACACAATTCAAAGGTTTCCCAAGAATGAGCTTTTGTCCTAAAACAACCACTTTCAGAAAATAATATGATTTTTCACCTTTTGCTAAAATGCCCTTGTGAAATGAGAATAGAAATATAATTGTGAAAATATACCTTTGGGTATTTTTGTCACTAACCATTCTAGGTTTGAAGTAAAAAGAATGAAGGATAATGACGCAAGGTATGTCCAACCAATTATCATGCAACATTTAATTACATCCATCTGAACTTGATTTTTCTGCAAAATTCAAGCTAGGGGGATAGACTTCTCTAAAAACACCTCTTGCCATGTTGCTAAATTATTTTGGCTGTCTCTACCTTTAAGCCATGCTCAATTTGCTAAATAACAATGATGCTCTTTCATATCCATTTAAGTAAATCTCTATAATGCATGCTACCTTTGTTTGCTATAGTATGCTTACGGTTTGGAGTATGTTCATACATGTTTTAAATTAAGCATGGAGCTTAGTTTAGGGGTGTTGATCATACTTCCAAAGGCTTTTAAATTAAGCATGGTGCTTAGGTTAAAATGCCTTCCTAAATCAAATTAGACGTGTGAAAGCTCTAGTTTGGTTTTGGTGAATTGATGAAACCCTAAGTGCTAACCTAGTTTATCAAGAGATCATGAGATAGGTAGCACATTCCAAGTGATGAAGCAAATGAAGACCATGACATGATGATGGTGGTGCCATGGTGATGATCAAGCACTTGGACTTGAAAAGAAGAAAGAGAAAAACAAAAGTCTCAAGGCAAATGTATAAATGGTAGGAGCTATTTTGTTTTGGTGATCAAGACATTTAGAGAGTGTGATCACAATTAGGTTTGATAGCCGTACTATTAAGAGGGATGAAACTCATATCGGAATGCGGTTATCAAAGTGCCACTAGATGTTCTAACTCATTGCATATGCATTTAGGAACTAGTGGAGTGCTAACACCCTTGAAAATGTTTGTGAAAGTATGCTAACACATGTGCACAAGGTGATACACTTGGAGGTTGGCACATTTGACAAGGGTTAGGAACTTCACCGATGGAGTGTCCACCTGTAGAGTACGAACAGTTCGATGGTGCCATCGGCGCCCTAGACAGAAAAGATAGAGGTCACTGTAAGTGACCGGACACTAGTCTCGGAAGGACCAGCGTGCCTGGTCTGAAGAAGCAGTGAAGATGCTGGCATCGGTCTCTGACCAAATGCTAGGTCACTTGGTGATCGGATGCTAAAGGGGTGCATCTGGTCCTACTGATGTGGCAGCGCACAAAGGAGACGCCGAGTGATCGGACGTTGGGAGAGTCCGATCGAGCATGACCGGACGCGTCCGACTGTGAAAAATTGTTTCTGGATGCTTACTGGAAATGACTGGACACTGAGGTCCAGCATCCGGTCACTTTGGAGCAGCGCGTCCAGTCAACACTTGACCATTGGGATCGGATGCTCAGTAGTTGAAGAGAGGGGTCACGTGCCGTGCATCACATGACTGGATGCTGCGGTCTAGCATCTGGTCAATATGACCGGAGCGTCTGGTCACCCCGTGTTGTGCCCAGTGAAGGGGTACAATGGCTCTATTTCTTGGGGGCTTCTATTTAAGCCCCATGGCTGGCTCAAGCTTACTTACTTAGCCATTTACATTGACATAGCAACCTTGTGAGCTTAGCTAAAGCCCTCCCACTCATCTCCATCATTGATTCATCATCTTTGTGAGATTGGGAGAGAATCCAAGTGCATTACTTAAGTGTTTGCATCTAGAGGCACTTGGTGTTCTTGTTTCGCTGTGAGATTCACTTGTTACTCTTGGTGGTTGCCACCACCTAGATGGCCTGGAGCAGCGAGGATCGTTGAGGGGAGGTTGGTGATTGTCTCTGGCTCCAATCGTGGTGATTGTGAGGGGTTCTTGACCTTTCCCTGGTGGAGAGCCAAAAGGTACTCTAGTGGATTACCCTTGGCTTGTGTGATCCTTATCTTGTGTTGGTTGTGTGGCACCCTATTGAGGGTTTGGCGTGTGATGCCAATTAGCGCGTGAACCTCCAAGTGAGTGAATCACCACAACGAGGAGTAGCTTGTCGGCAAGCAAGTGAACCTCGGTAAAAAATCATTGTGTTCATTATTTGATTTTGAGGTGATTGGTCTTCATTGTTATTCATTCTTGTTATTGATTGGCTCCTTCATCGACACGGCGGTATAACCATCTTGCTCACTCTCTTTACATTACCGCAAACTAGTTGTCAAGCTCTTTAGTGTAGCTAGTTGTGAGAGCTTGTTAGTTTGGTTAGTGTGGCTCTTTAGTTAGCTTTTGAGAGCACACTAACTTAGTGTAGTGTCATAGCTATTGTGTGGATAGAAACTATATAAACTAGAATTGTGGTAGGTGGCTTGCTATTTTATTAGGCTGGCGCAACACTTGCTTTGCCTCATAATTGTCTAACCAGTTTGTTAAGTGTTGTAGAATTTTTTAATAGGCTATTCACCCCCCCTCTAGCCATTAGGACCTTTCAAGTGGTATCAGAGCCGAGGTCACCATGATTTGAGGCTTAACAACCTTCGGTGTAAAAATGGCTCAAATCAACAACGCCAAGAAGCCACCCCAATTTGATGGCACAAATTATCCGTATTGGAAATCAAAGATGACCACACATATCAAGTCAATCAATAGAAAAGTGTGGAAGGTGGTAGAAACCAAAATTGAGATTGGTGTTCCAGAGAATCCCACCACAGCTGAAGAAGTGCTTCTCTAAAACAATGACATTGCTCTAAGTGCCATTCATGATGCAATTGATGAGATAACATTTGAGCAAATCAAGAATATTGAGATGGCTCATGTGGCTTGGAAGAAGTTGGAAGAATGATTTGAGGGCACTCAAGTCATGAAGGGTGCAAAGGCATACATTCTCAAAGAGAAGTTTGCAAGCTTCAAGATGAAGGAGGATGAGAGTGTGCCAGAGATGTTCCATAGGCTTCAAGTGCTTGTCAATGATCTCAAAGCACTTGGAGAAGAGGTGAAGGACAAGGACTTCTCCCACAAGTTCTTGAGATGTTTGCCTTCAAGATTTGGCATATTGGTCACTATTCTAGTGAGGAGCAGTTTGGACACCATGACATCAAACCAAGTGTTGGGAGATATAATGACCGATGATACATATAGAGATGATGATGAGAAGGAAGAAAAGAAGGAGAAGAAAGATGAGAAGAAGAAGAGTGTGACATTCAAGGCTACATCATCCAAGGGCAAGGCAAAGCAAGAAACATCAAGTGAAGATGATGGCTCATGGGATGATGATGATGATGAGAAGATGGCTCTCTTTGTCAAGAAATTTGGCAAGTTCATGATGAAGAAAGGTGCCATGCTATAAGAAAGAAATCTTCATCCAAGAATAAGGAAGAGTCAAGAAGGTGCTTCAAATGTGGAAGCAAAGATAATCTTGTTGCTCAATGTCCATACAATAGCGACAATGATGATGACAACAAGAAGAACAAGAAGAAGGACAAGAAGGAAAAGAAAGAGAAGAAGGACAAGATGACCTTCTAGAATAAGAAGGGTGGTTCATATGTGGTCGCTTGGGATAGTGATGCTTCCTCAAGTGATGATGATGATAGTGATGATGACAAGACCACCCAGAAGAAGGCACTTGCAAGCATTGCTATCGATGAGAAGCCTTCTCTCTTCGACACTCCATCATGCTTCATGGCTAAGGCCACTAAGGTACAAATTTGTGATGATGGAAGTGATGAGAAACATGATAATGAAAATGAAAATGGAAATGATAGTGATAGTGATGATGATGAACCTACTAAGGAAGAACTATTTGACATGCTAGAGGATGCTAAAGAACACTTTGACATCAAGAGAAGGGAATGCAAAAGCTTGCGTAAGGAACTAAAAGCCCTTAAGCAAGCCTTTGATGAGCTCAATGCATCTCATGAGAGGCTAGAGGAAGCCCATGAGAAGCTTGGCAAGACTCACAAAAAGCTTGAAAAGGCTCATTCCTCTTTGCTTGATGAGCAAAATAAAAAGAAGCATGTTGAATCTTGCAATGTAGGCTTAACTTGTGATATAATTGATGAATCATTGTCTATGCCTATCATTGTTGCTCCCACTAACCCTTCTTGTAGTACTTCTACTTCCACCTCATCTAGTAGTGATGGTTTCACTTGTGATGCCTCACTAATGGTTGAGAATGAGAACCTCAAGAAGGAGGTCAATAAGCTCACTCACACCTTGGCTAAGGCCTATGGTGGTGAGGACCACTTGCTTATGTGCTTGGTAGCCAAAGAGCTTCTCTCTACAAAGAGGGATTGTGCTATACCCCCAAGAAAGGTAAGGCGGCCTTTGCTCCTCACAAGACAAGTTTTGTGAAGAACAATGGTTGGTTTTGCACTAGTTGCAAGCAAGTTGGTCATATAGAGCAAAAGTGCATGAACAAGAAGTCACAAGCTAATGTATCCTCCATTAAGCTTGATTCTTTCTTTGTGCTTACTAAGGGTACAAATGGTGTGAAGGCTAAGTTCATTGGTAAACCATGGATGGGCTCAAAGAAGAAAGCCATTTGGGTACCAAAGAGCTTAGTAACTAACCTTCAAGGACCCAAGCAAGTTTGGATACCTAAAAAGAATTGATCTTCTTTTGTAGGTAAATTACAAAGCCAGAGGAAGGCATTGGCTTCTTGATAGTGGGTGCACTCAACACATGACCGGTGATGCAAGAATGTTCAACTCAATCAACACCAATGGCAATGATGGTTATGATAGTATCACATTTGGTGATAATGGCAAAGGCAAGGTCAAAGGGCTTGGTAAGATTGCAATATCCAATGACATGAGCATATCCAATGTGTTGCTAGTAGAGAGCTTGAACTTCAAGTTGCTATCCATGGCTCAATTGTGTGATCTTGGATTCAAATGCATATTTGGGGTAGATGATGTAAAGATCATAAGTGTAGATGGCTCTAACTTGATCTTCAAAGGCTTTAGATATGAGAATCTATATTTGGTTGATTTCAATGCTAGTGAAGCTAAATTATCTACATGTTTGTTCACCAAGTCTAGCATGGGTTGGTTATGGCATAGAAGGCTTGGTCATGTTGGAATGAAACAATTGAAATCATTGGTTAAGCATGACTTGGTTAGAGGCTTGAAAGATGTTGTGTTTGAGAAGGATAAGCTTTGTAGCTCTTATCATGCCAGCAAACAAGTTGGAAACACCCATCCTAAGAAAAGCATGATGAGCACTAGTAAAGCATTTGAGTTATTGCACATGGACTTGTTTGGGCCAACACAATACACTAGCATTGGTGGTAACAAATATGGCTTTGTGATAGTGGATGATTACACTAGATACACATGGGTATTCTTTCTAGTGGAAAAAAGTGATGTGTTTGCAACATTCAAATCATTTGTCAGGGGCACTCACAATGAGTTTGAAACAACCATCAAGGGAGTTAGAAGTGACAATGGTAGTGAGTTCAAGAACACTAGAATTGATGAATTGTGTGATGAATTTGGAATTAGACATCAATTCTCGGCCAAGTATACTCCACAATCAAATGGCCTTGTTGAGAGGAAGAATAGAACACTCATTGATATGGCAAGGTCTATGCTTAGTGAGTACAATGTGAGTCAATCTTTTTGGGCCGAAGCTATCAACACGGCTTGCTATTGTAGCAACCATCTCTATTGTCACCCATTGAAAGAGAAGACACCATATGAGCTCTTGAATGGTAGAAAGCCCAACATTATATATTTTTGGGTCTTTGGTTGCAAATGCTATATCTTAAAGAAAGGCACTAGATTGGGCAAGTTTGATAAGAAATGTGATGAAAGATTCCTACTTGGTTATTCCACTACAAGCAAAGCATATAGAGTTTGGAATCTGGATAGTGGTACTCTTGAGGAAGTTCATGATGTTGAATTTGATGAAACCAAGGGTTCACAAGTAGAGAATGAGAACTTGAAAGATGTTAGAGGCATTCAACTTTCAAATGCCATGAAGAACATGGATATTGGTGAATTGTGGCCTAGGCAAGTGAATGATGATGAAGATGAACAAGTGCAAGTGCTCTCTAACTCAAATGTGCAAGATGATACAAATCAAGCTAGTGCAAGTGGCTCTCATGATAATGAACAAGGTCAAGTGGCTAGTACATCATCTCAACCCAATGATCAAGCAAGTGCAAGCAATCAAGTTCCAATGCTCCAACCAACAAATATTGCAAGGGATCATCCATTGGACACTATAATTGGTGATATTTCTAGAGGTGTACAAACAAGATCAAGATTGGCTTCATTTTGTAAGCATTTCTCATTTGTGTCATCCATTGAACCAAAGAAGATAGATGAAGTATTAAAGGATGTTGATTGGGTGAATGCTATGCATGAAGAATTGAATAATTTTGCAAGAAATCAAGTATGGGAATTGGTAGAAAGACCAAAGGGACACAATGTGATTGGAACCAAACGGGTCTTTAGAAACAAGCAAGATCAAGATGGGATAGTAGTAAGGAACAAAGCAAGATTGGTAGCACAAGGCTATATACAAGTTGAAGGTCTTGACTTTAGAGAAACATATGCCCCCGTTGCTAGATTGGAAGCAATTAGAATCTTGCTAGCCTATGCTTGTGCCCACAATATCAAGCTCTATCAAATGGATGTAAAGAGTGCATTTCTTTTCTCCATGGTTACATCAATGAAGAAGTATATGTTGAGCAACCTCTCGGTTTTGAAGATGACAAGAAGCCCAACCAAGTGTACAAGTTGAAGAAGGCATTGTATGGCTTGAAACAAGCACCTAGAGCATGGTATGAGAGATTGAGGGACTTCCTACTCTCTAAAGGGTTCATGATGGGCAAGGTTGACACCACTCTTTTCATCAAGAAGATTGGAAAAGATTTATTTATGTTGCAAATCTATGTTGATGACATCATATTTGGATCAACCAATCAAGACTTTTGTGATGAGTTTGGAAAGATGATGGCTAATGAGTTTGAGATGTCCATGATTGGAGAGTTAAGTTACTTCCTTGGTCTTCAAATTAAGCAATTGAAGAATGGTACATTTGTGAGTCAAGGCAAGTATATCAAGGTCATGATCAAGAAGTTTGGCATGAATGATAGTAAAGCCATTAGCACACCAATGGGAACAAATGGCAACTTGGATAGTGATGCAAGTGGCAATATGGTGGATCAAAAATTATATCAGTCTATGATTGGAAGCCTACACTATGTGACCGCATCAAGGCTAGATGTCATGTTTAGTGTATGCATGTGTGCAAGATTTTAAGCCTCACCAAGAGAAAGTCATTTGAAGGCTTCAAAGAGAATATTGAGATACTTGAAGCATACACAAATATTGGTTTGTGGTATCCCAAAGGAGCAAAGTTTGAGCTAGTTGGTTACTCCGACTCAGATTATGCAAGATGCAACATTGAAAGAAAGAGCACCTCGGGCACATGTCAATTGTTGGGAAGATCACTTTTTCATGGTCATCAAAGAAGCAAAATAGTGTTGCATTATCAACCATCGAAGCTGAATACATATTTGCCAGTAGTTGTTGTGCACAAGTACTTTGGATGAAGGTCACTTTGAATGACTTTGGAATCAAGTTCAAGAAAGTGCCATTGCTCTGTGACAATGAGAGTGTAATCAAGTTAACCAACAGTCCGGTTCAACATGCAAGAACAAAGCAATGTCCACCGCCATTTCATAAGAGATCACCAATAAAAAGGGGACATTTGCATTGAGAGTGTAGGCACTGAAGATCAACTTGCCGATATATTCACCAAGCCATTGGATAAGAAAAGGTTTTGCAAGCTAAGGCATGAGTTGAACATATTGGATTTCTCAAATATGTGTTGATGCACCCCCCACTTATATGACATGCCTCTCCTTCAAGCAATCCAAGATAAAAGTTGATTGGCATGGCATACATCCTTGCTAAGGACATGATTAGTGCATCTAGCCATCTCTCAATTTTAATAGGCTCATTCATGAAAATCAAATGAATTTGATGTTTGTATGGTACCACTATTGCTTCTATGCTTGACTTGATCTAGTGGTAGCATATGACTTGTTTATGGGCTTGTAAACCTAGTGTTTAATCTAGAAAATGAGCTCTAAGTGTTTAACTCAACATGGTACAAGATAATCCTTATTTAGAGGTGTGAAGAAGCTTGTCCTTGGATCAAACCAAGTTAAATATCTTTGGCAAGTATTCTATATTGAACCAAATTTGGGAAAATAATCCTCACCCCATTGATTGACATTGATAATCCTAACCTATCTATACTTTAAGCCTTTGTGGTCATTGAGGACAAAGGGGGAGAAATAGTGTACAAAGATAGTAAAAAGACAACAAAGGGGGAAATTTTGACATAGGGGGAGCGATATGACAAAGGAAGGGATCAATTAAAATTTTGAGCACACAAGTAGGGGAGCAAGCTCATGAACTTGTATGGTGCATTTGAATGTGCATTTCATATGTTTGCTTGCATGGCACAAGTTTTAAATTTCAATATCCATGCTTGTGTGGTGTATGCTAGTTATAGGTTTGAATGATGAAATGAAAATCTAGCATGCATAGGTTATCTAGTGATTTCATTTCCAAGTGTTTCCAAGTGGTATCAAGCTAACCATGGTGCTAAGGATGGTATAATGGTGCACTCCGATTGGTATCACGCTTCAAAGGTCTATCTTTTATGCCTTAGCATCATTTGGTAGACATTGTCTCCTATATTTCTTATCTAAGCATGTGTGCAAGGTTCAATCCAAACTCTTAGCACATATGTAGGGGGAGCCATTGCTACCATTTGGGGTTCATGAAACTTGTTCATATCCTTTTACACATGGTAAATATGCTTGGGCAAGCAACATGGATTCAATTGAATTTCAATTCATATCTTTGTGAAAGGGTTGTCATCAATTACCAAAATGGGGGAGATTGAAAGCACTAGTTTGGTTTTGGTGAATTGATGAAACCCTAAGTGCTAACCTAGTTTATCAAGTGATCATGAGATAGGTAGCACATTCCAAGTGATGAAGCAACTAAAGACCATGACATGATGATGGTGATGCCATGGTGATGATCAAGCGTTTGGACTTGAAAAGAAGAAAGAGAAAAATGAAAGGCTCAAGGCAAAGGTATAAATGGTAGGAGCTATTTTGTTTTGGTGATCAAGACACTTAGAGAGTATGATCACATTTAGGTTTGATAGCCATACTATTAAGAGGGGTGAAACTCGTATTGGAATGCGGTTATCAAAGTGCCACTAGATGTTCTAACTCATTGCATATGCATTTAGGATCTAGTGGAGTGCTAACACCCTTGAAAATGTTTTGTGAAAGTATGCTAACACATGTGCACAAGGTGATACACTTGGAGGTTGGCACATTTGAGCAAGGGTTAGGAACTTCACCGGTGCCCTAGATAGAAAAGATGAAGGTCACTGTAAGTGATTGGACGCTGGTCTCAGAAGGACCGGCGCGTTCAGTCTGAAGAAGCAGCAAAGACGCTGGCGTCGGTCTCTAACCGGACGCTGGGTCACTTGGTGACCGGACGCTAAAGGGGTGCATCTGGTCCTACTGACATGGCAGCGCACAGAGGAGACACCAAGTGACCGGACGCTGGGAGAGTCTGGTCATGAAAAATCATTTCTGGATGCTTACTGGAAACGACCGGACGCTGAGGTCCAGCGTCCGGTCACTTTGGAGCAGCGCGTTCGGTCATCACTTGACCATTGGGATCGGGTGCTCAGTAGTTGAAGAGAGGGGACACATGGCGTGCATCGCATGACCGGACACTGTGGTCCAGCGTCCGGTCAATATGACCGGAGTGTCTGGTCACCCCGTGTTGTGCCTAGTGAAGGGGTACAACAACTCTATTTCATGGGGGCTTCTATTTAAGCCCCATGGCCGGCTCAAGCTCACTTACTTGGCCATTTACATTGACATAGCAACCTTGTGAGCTTAGCTAAAGCCCTCCCACTCATCTCCATCATTGATTCATCATCTTTGTGAGATTGAGAGAGAATCCAAGTGCATTGCTTGAGTGTTTGCATCTAGAGGCACTTGGTGTTTGTGTTTCACTATGGAATTCACTTGTTACTCCTAGTGGCTGCTGCCACCTAGACAGCCTAGAGCAGTGAGGATCATTGAGTGGAGGTTGGTGATTGTCTCCGGCTCTGATCGTAGTGATTGTGAGGGGTTCTTGACCTTTTCCCAGCGGAGAGCCAAAAGGTACTCTAATGGATTGCTCATGGCTTGTGTGATCCTCATCTTGTGTTAGTTGTGTGGCACCCTATTGAGGGTTTGGCATATGATGCCAATTAGCGCATCAACCTCCAAGTGAGTGAATCGCCACAACAAGGAGTAGCTTGCCGGCAAGCAAGTGAACCTCGGTAAAAATCATTGTGTTCATCATTTGATTCCAAGGTGATTGGTCTTCATTGTTATTCATTCTTGTGATTGATTGGCTCCTTCATCGACATGGCGGTATAACCATCTTGCTCACTCTCTTTACATTACCACAAACTAGTTGTTAAGCTCTTTAGTGTAGCTAGTTGTGAGAGCTTGTTAGTTTGGTTAGTGTGGCTCTTTAGTTAGCTTTTGAGAGCACACTAACTTAGTGTAGTGTCATAGCTATTGTGTGGATAGAAACTATATAAACTAGAATTGTGGTAGGTGGCTTGCTATTTTAGTAGGCTAGCGCAACACTTGCTTCACCTCATAATTGTCTAACCGGTTTATTAAGTGTTGTTGTAGAATTTTTTAATAGGCTATTCACCCCCTCTAGCCATTAGGACCTTTCAACATGGTGTCTAGGTTGATTTTTGAGCCAATAGTATGCTTTAGTAGATATTGGATATTTTGTTGGACTAACCCCTGCAGGAAACTCTCAATTTAGTTTGGGTAAGTCACGAGATAAATTCAAATCGAAGATGAAGCAAGGCACATGATGAACTCCATTAACTTTGTGAAAAGAAGACATAGCTCAATCATCATGGATGGAGGAACTCAAGTCCTTAGCTCCAATGAATAGCATCTCGTCAACCAAGAATCAACAAAAATCAAAGAGAGGTTGACAAGAGAAGAACATGCAACTTGTCGCATCCTCATCTCCTGGATCAGATGATGTAAAGAAAAGCTAAATGCAAGGAGATGTCTTGATCAACGGACTTAATAAGCCATCACCAACTAGAGTTTATTTGTGAGAACAAATCATTGAGGCATAAAACAAAGGGTAAGGTGGAAGGTCCAACAAAATGACAAGATCGAAGAGTAGAAAGATGGCATGACAAAAGGATGAGAAAGGAAGGGTGCAATCTAGGCAACAAGAAGCTCATAACTGTGAGGGTAGCCGAACAAGGAAAACTTCAAGCAAAAAGGGAAAGACCATCATAAGTCATCTACCATTCGTCATGTGGTGTCATCATGCTTCAATGACGAAGGTAAAATCCTAAGGTAAATAGTTATCATTTAAAAAGTTTTCCCTTGATTCCGGTAGGCACACAAATAAGAAACAAACATGTTTGAGTTATAGTTCTACTTGATCTAACCTGATTAACTCAACATGTTTAGTTTGTTCCCAGCACCACTTTCTTGATCTCATAGTCTTAACCAAATGAGTTAAAAAGTGCATACCTTATCTCTCGAAGATGATAGTCATAATCATAATACCTTATGGACAATCCTTCCATAGGTTAAGAAACTCAACCCTTTTGGCCAAATTTACTCAAATATTCATGCTTAATCTTCTGATCTTATCACCCATGTTATAATTGAACAAAGCACATAACATCAACTTCATCTTGTTCAATGTGCCTAAGGATAGAGAGGAATAAGTAAAGTTTTGGTTCTGTTGGTGTTTTCCTACCAACAGAGCCCATGCACTTGATCTCTACCTTGTCTTTATGAGCAGGACACACTTCAAGCAAAGTGTGGGGGAGGTTAGTCGTTCCCCCAATTTCTACAAGTGTTCTAAACCTATCAAACCAAAATCCAAACTCAAAACCAAGATGGATTTGGCGGAAGGAGGTGACATCACCATTAGATGCGTCATCACAAGAATTCTCATCGTCTGAGCAAACCGAGGTATTTGGTCAATGAACTTCATAAGGAGAAGTCCGGTTCGAAGGACTTACAACACCGAACCCTCATTGAAAGATCTAGCTTGGGGGGAGAAGTACTCCTGTGTATCCAGGTAAGTATTCTTTCCCTTGATTTTAGTTTTCATATTCTTTTCAATAGTTTAAAAAATGGTGAATGAAAACAAAATAAAAGGTGTGTCTAGTTTGATTTAATTTATTTTTAAGAGTTGTTAGCAAATAAAGAGGACTCAGAATAATCTCTTAAATGGAAATGATGAATAGTTGCTCTGTTGTAATTCCTTTCAAGTACCTAGTTTTTAGCCTTAAATTCTCCTGAGTTTTGGATAAGATTGTTTTGATATAAGGATTTACTCTGAACTTGAAACTTGTGGTGGCATATGCTTGATCTAAGTCTAGGTAATTCATATATATGATATGAGAAGGTCTGAGCTACTGTTTATATTGTTCCATGTGACACTAAAGTTCTAGAGATTTACTTTTGGAAAAACAAAAAATGCTACATGATGAGTTCCTATATGACAAAGCTTGAATTCCCACCAGAGCCATACATGTTATTTAGGCTAGGAAAACTTCCACTTATATGCTGCTTGTTTTGCATTGAGTTTTGTCAAGCTTTGTTGACCCTTATGAGAGATTTGTCATGCTCTTAAAATCAAGATTACATACACAACACCCAGATATGCACTACTCCTTCACTGGGGGTAGGCGCAAAAACATGCCTTCCATCTAGAGCCACCCAAAAATGTTTGACTCCTACACTGGGAGTGAACACAAAAATATGCTTGATAGGTTTTCCATCCACTAAATAAATGCTCCAAGTTCTTGTTGCTATCTCTCAAAGTTTTGTTACAAAAAAGAGGCATGGGCTATGCAAAAGTTATTCATAAAAAAATGAGAAGAAAAAATGATGAGAAAAAATGGACACAAAAGTGTCCGAGATATTTAAAACAGTGGGTACTTAGATGCCCGCCTGAAAAAAAGAGAAGATGAATACGATAGCCACTGCTCTCTAGCAAATGTTTCCAAGTTTCAAAAGAGAGATAAGTTTTCAAGGAGCAAAGTAGATTTAGGTTAGCCACCATATATATATCGACCATATAATTGACACACATGCACATCTTGATTTGATTGTATGACTCAACTCTCTTTGGATCCATTGTTTGACTTTACCATATATGCATTGCAAGTATGCTGTAGCTTTCTCCCTACCTATGAACTCCACATAAAGCCTTAGTGATAGGAAGAGAAAAGGCACAACAACATCTTTATTGCCTTGGTGAAAATCCACAAATACCACATATATTGAGAGACTTGAGAGTGTCATACATTAGAATCTCTGAGTTTTATTTTGAAAACTTATAAAAACTCTGGAACAATGGTGTAACAAAGAACTTGATACAAAGTGGTTAGCTCGATCATTTTGTCTTTGAATTGCTCAAGATTCAAGTGGAGGCTAAGAAGCCCCATGGTTGAAGCTAATATGGGTAAGTTTGAAAGTCAGATCAGTTTATTCTATTTTGGAGGAGAATTCTTGTTTGAATGCATGTGTACTTTTGAGGAGTGAAAGCATTATAGCAACTCTTGATCCATTGCTGAGTTTAGCTTTGCTCAGGGACTGGTAAAGGGTAAGCTATCAATATAACTATTAGTATTTGTCAACGCAAATAGAGAAATCCGCAAGAGCATGGATACCGTTGTAGCTTTCACCTAGGAGTATTCCAGGGTATCATATTTATCCTCAGGGAACCAATGGTTAAAGAACTTGATAGATGATAATCATGTATCCACTAATTAGTATACCATCTAGACTAATGTGAGGGTAAGTGATAAAATAGGAGTGTTTGTATAAATGACACACATAGGATAACTCCATGATAAGATAAAAGAGTAGACAGGCTAAGCTGGGAGGACAACGGGAGATGACAAGGTTCCTATTTACTTCTCCACTACTTTGGTTCTATTCTAGAGCAGACCAAAGGGATTAACTAAGCAAAGGTCAGACATAGCGATCACACCATGGCACTTTGGAGTAGTAGTACCTTTTCGATCCTCGAAAAGACTAGGAAGGGGTGATCGGGGGAAGGCTGCCAAAAGCTCTATGAAAATACCAACCTGAACGTGGTGGACTACAAAGGCCTGGTCAGAGCTGTCACCTCTAGGGCTACCACAACTATCCATGGGGTTGGGCGCAAACTCAGGTAACCTATAGTCTAGACACCACGTCTACACTATCGATTACTACTCTAGCCACATATGATAACTAGAGCACTTGGTCGAGCAAAGATCCCATGTCATGGTGTAAAACCACTATACAAATACCACATATATTAAGAGACTTGAGAGTGTCATACAATGGGATCTCTGAGTTTTATTTTAAAAATTTATAAAAACTCTGGAACAATGGTGGAACAAAGAACTTGAGACATAGTGCTTGACTTGATCATTCTGTCTTTCAATTGCTCAAGACCCAAGTGAAGGCTAAGAAGCCCCATGGTTGAAGGTAATATGGGTAAGTTTGAAAGTCAGATTAGTTTATTCTAATCCTGAGGAGAATTTTTGATTGAACGCCTATGTACTTTTGATGCATGAAAGCATTATAGCAACTACTGATCTATTGCTAAATTTAGCTTTGCTTAGGGACTAACAAAGGGTAAGCTTGGGGGAGTTTGTTGACGATCACTAACACCAATTATAAACTATCAACATAACCTACATATATGCTTAATTCCATCACCAAACATAGGTATAGGGGTTCAAACTAATAAATTCCACAAGTTTTGGTGAATCTATGTTTGTGGGAGGATTTATCCAGAAAATGAGCAAGGTGGACCTAGTTGTCATATTTAATCACATTTATCCACGATGTAAATAACTCCAGAAGACTCTAGAAGACCCCAGAAGACTCTCCACTGAAGATCGAGCTGAGAGGCTGATAGGGGGGCCAGTTGGCCCTACCCCTAGGTCGGCCGACCTATGGGTCCCACCTATCAGGCTCTGCTTTCTATGTTGGTTCTCCACCGCCTTATGGATCGCATCTATGCCATTTATTCAAGTTAGTTTGATTTGAGGTTCTAGAATTGATGCTACCCCCTATATATACAGCCATGTACCCCCTCCTTGAGGCCATCCTAAAACCCTAATTCATATTCTCCTCATCAGGATCAAAGCTAGCTATCAAGAGAAGATTAGTCCTCCATAGGATCTAGTCTTATAAATAGAAATAGTGACATAGAGAGTGAGGGAAGAGTTTGGAGGAGGTGCCGGCCTATTGGTGCACTATCTACGGCTTGTACCTTTGGGAATCCAAGTTCTATCTGAGCTTACCTCTGAGATTTCACTGGTAATCAACTTTTAATTCAAGTAAACAACTTGTTTATGTTGTTCATCAGGTTCACAACTCGTTTGAGTGCTTTATTCTTTATCCAGGAAGAGTAAAGTAGTAATTGTAGTGGAAGTGTGGTGCTTAGACTCTAGTTACTTGTGGATGCACCCTACATTCTGGATCGGTGGTAAATCATGATGGTGACTATATAGCTCGTTGAGTCCTTTGTAGTCCACCTCTCGTTTGTAGGCCAAGTAGGACCTAGTTTCTACAAAAAGCATCCTCTGCTAGTGTCTTTCCCTAAGTAATGTCCTTAGTTGAATAGTAGAAGACATAGCTTACTAACGTCAGAACAAGAGAACGCTAGTTATCCTCTCTATGCTCTTGTTTATCCTAACCTTGTTGCTACCCTTAATTAAGTTAGACTATAGTTAATCTCACACATTTTCCTATGGATACGATACTTGGAATACTTTCGGGTGAAGCTACAGCGGTATCCATGCGCTTGTGGATTTATCTGTGTGTAGTAAATATACCAACAACTTACATAAGTAAAATAAGGTAGATATGCTCTGGTCCTTCAGATTGGCACTCCTTGATCATCTTGGTAGCCAATGCATCATGGAACCCCTCTTCTTCCTCCCATAGCCATTGTAGGAAAATCATTCAAAAGCACATAGATTCCAAAACCTACACAATGCAAAGCAGCAGAATTAATAATATTCAACATACCATTGGTTTAGTTAGCAAGCCAAATTGGACTATATATAGACTCAAAACAACTCCCAACCTGAACAAAGACGTGTCCTAACAACAAAATACAGCATATGCACCTTTACTGCTCTGCTAATGACTCCATGAACAAGAGAATATAAGGCAGATAGTGAGGTCTATTCAAATAAATACTCTAGGTACTTTTAGGATAGCGGACAACCTAGACAAGGAGGACATGAACTTTTCTATGGCTCATGTCATATGCCATAAGTGTTCTATCCTCCTCAACAAAGAAAATTGAATTCCATTCTAGGTGAACTGCAATCACTCTATAGTTCACATTGGCAGCCTTAGAATTGAGTCCAATATTGTTCAGTCCAAATAGCTGCAGTGTGTTCACCGTATGCTTCAATGTCCATTTACTAGTACCATAGTCTTCAAGGATCCAGATTGAAAGGTCAGATGTATTCAAAATATCAACACTACATAGACACTTCGGACCCTTATCTCCATGGATGGACATTGCAGGACCTAGTGGCCTAAGAATTTTCCTCCATGTCTTTCCCTCCATATCAATAACAACTATGTGGGACACCTCTAGCATGTGTATAAAACCATTAAGAAACACAGTTCCTAAAAATTTGCATACTAGAATATCCTCTCCCCATTCAGATTCTTTACACATCCATGCTCCAGTTTTGGATGAGTAGATGTTGACAACTAACACCCTAGGTGAGCTTACCCATAGTTCTACCACATGAAAGTGCGAGGAGATTGTGGGATCGAACCCCAAGTGAGCTGAACCATAACAAAGGTTGCTATGCAGCAGCACCACTGATTTTCTAGTCACCAGATTGCAGACAACATAGCAAAGCCCAACACACCAGCAGAGGAAGAGGCCTCTGCAGTAATCTAAGATGACTAAATCTAGAATGGGGAAGGGCAGGAAGGAAAAGGAGGGGTATTCACCAGTGAAGTTGGCGAATTGGCATTTACCTTTCCAGTTGCCATACATGAATCTGACAACAAACTGGGGTAGCTCCTTATGGTGCTTGGATTCGGAGATGAGGCGATACTAGGAGTGACACACACACTTGCAGCTGCACAGGGTGCGGGTAGTGAGGCAGTAGAGGATAAGGACCCAGACATCATCTAGATGTCTACTTCATTCCTCTTGTTGGTGGTCTCCTCCTCCATCTTGACTAGGATGTGGTGGAGTAGGGCCGATGATGAGACCAACAGCGTTGTCGCCTGAATTAGAGTAGGAGCACCTATGGGGATGTGCTCGTGAGCTCCTTAATGATCAGATGGAAGCTTGATACGTACTCAAATGAGATAAGAGGGGAATAAGAATAAAAAAGCCAAGAAACATGGATAAGGGAAGTGCAAGAAAGCATTACTCTTGCCTTTGGATCTTGCGGTAGTGAGCTCGAGCGGCCATGGCGGTGATGAGTACCAGCCTAGTTGCTGGTGGATCTATGCGGGCATGCCGGTGAGGCATACCGGCGAGGAGCACTAGCTTGTTGGCGGTGAGTGGCAGCTTGCACGCTGATAGCAGCACTTGAGGAGGAGACGGATAAGGGTGGCAGCTAGGTGGGTAGCGGTCTTTGTAAGCTAACAACAAACACGCAAAAAATTCTAAAAACACGCGGGAGTCTCATGCTGGCGTGGAAATTTTGACAATATCGGCGGTGAAGGCTACCGATGGTGATACAATTTTTTCAACAACGCTTATATCTAAGGGTGACAGAATTGTACAATGCTGATACTAATTCAACTGGGCTTTAGTAGCATACTGAACACACATCATAGTTTTTACAATAACAATGGATGCTAACATGACAATGTTTGTTAGCTAATGTTGTATAATAAAGGTGCTAATCTCTACAATAAGAATGGACGTGACTACAAAGCCGTACCATATGGTGGTTTTCACATACAAAGCAACACCCCACTAGCATCACAGTGAGGTAACCGTGTTCAAAATCAACAAAAGACAATCATTTTCGATTAACTTTGTTACACTTTTCATTCACTAGGTGTAAAATAACAAGGATCTATCAACAACTATAGTTATGATGACAAAAACCTTGGCCCTATTCTTCAGTAGTACTTTTCAGCGAATGAACAGTGTTTTTCTCTCACAACAAATTAGCATAAGCATTGACATAAGCCAAATTTTTGTAATGACCGTAAGTTTATCCCCGCACTAAGCGATGGAAATCTCATGAAGCGTAGAAGCCGTACGAAGGAGTAACTAACCTTCACCGCACCTCCAAATCTTCACCATGAGTAGGATGATGCCTGGAAGAAGCCTAGGGAAGAACCACCTCGCGGAACTCCCTCTAACATCTAAGAGGATGAGGAGCCCCGCGAGGAGACTTGCCCATGCTGTCTTCATCAATGTTGGGGAGGAACGCATGCCATGGCGTCAAGAGATCCTAGGTCGAGATCTATGGGCTCAAAAGGTTTCCCAGCAACAGCAACACACCCTTCGCCCTTTAGGATTTCCTATAGATATTCTGACCTAGAAGTCTCTCGCACGCCGACCATAAATGAGCCTAGTCGCCATGTCATCTGTGACCTAAGCCACCAAATATGGTATTGTTCTTCCCCATCTCTTCATAGAACTTCCTCTAACACCCAAGATGAACGGCCACCAGCAGGCCGCTACAGAACCCAATCTTGAAAGCCTTCTCTCAGCAATAGCGAAGCCGCCAAAGTATGCCATAAACCATGGTGGACGACAGGAGTTGCTACTCTCTCACTCAGTCTAATGCTAAGGGATTTGGAGGGAGGGGAGGGGATGGGTGGGGAGGGGTGAGAGACTCAGTGCACCCAGACTCAGCTTAATTAGGCTAGCCTTGAAGAGGCACCCAGACTCAGTGTAGTTAAGATGCGTGATCTAGGGAGCACGCATTAGGGAAGACGAGGTATACGATGGTTCCTAGCATAATAAGTGGTGGGGACAGTGTTGGAAGTTGGGATGACATTCAACACTCATGCAGTTACTATATGCCAACCTTGAAGATGCACCCAGACTCAGTGCAGTTAAGATGCATGATCTAGGGAGCACGCATTAGAGAAGACGAGGTATACGACAGTTCCTAGAGTGGTGGGGATGGTGTTGGAAGTTGGGACGACATTCAACACTCATGCACGCTTCCTTGAGTTTTGGCCTTCATGTGCATCTTCCCAGATTTCAGTGTGAACACATGCCCCAAATTTTGGAATAAATTTTGGTGTGAACACAAGCCCCCAAATTATCAATGAACCCATTGTCCCCTGGGGGCTATAAATTTGGAGGCAAGATGGAGTAGAAGGAATACTGCTTGTGTTCATTTGTTGTGCTGTGACACATATCTTTTCTTCTTCATTTTCTCCTTCCAGTCTTCTTCTGAACAATGGCTCACGGCAAGCATCCAAGGGAGGAAACTCTAGAAGCCGTGGATTTGCCTCTGTGCCTTCATGTCCCTCTTCGTCTCCAAGGGTGAGAGGGAATGATTTCTTATCTCTATGGTTGCCTTGCATTAATCCTTTGAATATGCTGGGCTACCTCTCATTCTGTGGTACATCGGCCAACTCTGGCGGAGGTTGGACAATAATGGATTGTACATCTTGCTGGGTCCATGGTATCTTCATCTTCATCTTCATCCTCCAAGTTGGTTTAGGATATCTAGAATCTTATCCATGAAAGGAGGGAAGCTGGAAACCTATATTCTGAAGCCACGCTTGAGGTAGGTCGGCACGAGCAATGTCTTGATGCTATTAAAACAACCCTGTCTACATCTAAAGAAGAGACCAATGTTGCTCAGATAAGGGCTGATGAAGGTCATGCTAAGGCAGTAGGTAAAATTTCTTTGAAGAATCTTTGCTTTTATATTCACAACTTTATCCGATAACCTTTCATTTTCATTAGATCTTGAGGAACAATTTTCTGCTTCTTGTCGTGAGATCGAGGAGGCTCATCATTGGGAGATCAACCTAGAGAATTGCCACCAGACCCTCCAACGTGTAGCACTTGGCATAGTTGTAGCAGTCAACACCAGGGGTATTTCTCTTGAAGATCGCCTGTAGGATATCCCGGTTCATGCTAGAGAAGTGGCAACTCATGGCATTCGCTATGGTGCTAGTGCCGCTCTTGCTACAGCTCAACTACGTTCAGGGCATGAGCTCTGTCACTTGCATCCTAGTTTTTGGACACTGATCAGCTGGAAGATCAAGAAGACCTATTTAGAGACTTCACTGATGCTGCCGAGGCTATTGCAGTGACCATCCATGCACAAGATGTTGTAAACAATGTTTTCTTAGGACCATAGATTATATCTAGGGTCTTATAAGTTATAAGTAGACAATCTACTGTTTAAATGTCACTTTTGATCCTATGTCTTTATTGTTATTTTTTGTTCTGAAGGCAATACTCTATGTGTTAGCTATTTTGAGCCGATGAAAGTTAGCTATCAAGCATTGACCCAAATTAAATACTTCGGTAGTACTTCTTTATGTATTTTCCATTGAGGTCTATGCGATAACAGATCCATACCATACTACGGTTTGCATATACAAACCAACAAATCCTCCAAGGTATAAAGATTATGAAATCTAAAGAATGATGCAGCACATCGCAAAACATCACCCTCAGTGTGGTTCTCTACCTTCCATCTTACAACCCTCACAGTCAAGTGATGTGATCTGCTTCTTGACCATGAGAGCTACAAGATGGAATATAAAGCACCCAATCTTGAAGAACGAGAACCTTGCAAACTTGGAGCACCCCCAATCGAGTATGGAGCCCCTAAATAGGAGAGAACCAAATGATTATAGATCTTCTGTTAACACAAGATCTACAAGAAGATCTGCAATCATCAAGGTCAAGCTCCTGTTTAGCGGTAGCACCTCGCCAAGGATGGTGAAGGAGCACCTCACAAACTTGCACCTACATCTCAGTGTGGTTCTTTATATTCCATAATCTTGCTACCTCTTAGCATCGAGGGATGCAGATCTACATCTTGATGCTAAGGGCAGCAAGGTTATGGAATCTAAAGCACCCAATCTTGAAGGCCTTCTCCAAACACCCGATGAGGTGCTTTATCTCCATCTTGCACCTCTCACCGATAGGAGGAGGCCATGAGAGGTGCAAGGATGAAGACAAAGCACTTCTTGGCGATAAGGAAAGATATAGTAGCGCTCACGAGTGTGTGGATTGAGCCTAAGAGGTGTATCCATACCCTAGTAAATAGGCCAACCTTGAAGATGAAGAAGTGCAAGTAATGGTGATGCAACTATGCTGTGGGTAGCTGGGAAATAACTCACGCTGACTTCACCACCGATAGACCAAATGGTCGTGGAGGGTTGATAGCCATAACACGTAACCCAGTCGGCTCGGCTTTTCATACGACTGAGAAAATACCACTGCCGCATCTATTGTTAACCCATCGGTGGTAGAAGTCTCAACTGCTAGTTTCCTTTCTTGGGATTCCTCGCTATCAGTCTAACCAATGGTGGAAGTATAACACAGTTGCTTATATCGCTACGACAGTCAAAGTGGTGATAGTGATATATCAATCTATAGTAGTGTGGAGTCATTACCCTGGCCAAAAACTTTTGAGACGCCTAACAATGCGACAGGCTCACCGTCGAGCATAGCGTCTGGGACTTCGACCAAGAAGAGCGTGAACTCAACTATGAGATTTAGCAAAAACTTGACTTGGGGGCTCCAAGATGAACATCCACTATGCCTAGAATGCGAACAAAAGTTGGCAAAACTGAAGGGTGTAGCATCGTCTAGTTTTTGCCATCGAGCTCAGCACCACCAGTAGCCTTTACGCCTGGTGATGACTCAAAGAGGTTGTGACTCAACAAGGAGGATGGTGCCAAGACCACCAACATTATCAAGGGTCTAAACCAAGCCTAGGAGGATGTGCTAGTCGATTTCCTTATCGTTCGGGACATCTTCACATGGAAGCCTTCTAACATGCCTAGAATCCCAAAGGAAGTTGTAGAGCATTCCTAGAGGATAAAAGTCGACTCAAAGCCGGTCAAACAACACTTAAGGAGATTTGACGGTGAGAAGCGCAAAGCAACAAAAGAAGAAGTTGCCAAACTCCTAGCTGCAAGGTTCATCTAGGAGGTTTTGCATATAGACTAGTTAGCAAATCTAGTCCTTGTACCCAAAAAGAATAATAAATGGAGAATGTACGTTGACTATATGGGCCTTAACAAGGCATGCCCAAAGGATCCTTATCCTTTACCTCATATAGATCAAATCATCGACTCCACTATAGGTTGCAAATTGCTTTGTTTCCTCAACCCATATTCTGGGTACCACTAGATCCAAATGAAAGAATCCGATCAACTAGCTACTTCATTCATTACCCCAATCAAAGCATACTGCTATATTACGATGCCATTTGGGCTAAAGAACACAGGGGCTACATACCAGCGCTGCATGCAATGCTTCCTCTACAACTAGATTAGTGGGAACACTGAAGCCCTATGTCGATGACATCATAGTTAAGTCAGCAAAGGTCGAGGATCTTTTAGAGTCTTTCGATAGCCTCCAAAAGTTTAATATCAAACTCAATCTAGAGAAATGTACCTTCAATGTACCTATCAAGGTGAGGGCTACCTCAACATGGGGCCACCTCGAGAACTTAGAGATCCAAAGAAACTAATGAGATTCCTGGCTTCACTAAGTCGGTTCATCTCCTAGTTAGGCGAGAAGGGCCTCCCCTATATAAGCTTTTGCGCAAAACGCTAAACTAGCAATGGACACTAGAAGCCCAAAAAACCTTCGATGATCTCAAGGGTTTCCTTACCAAACCCCCAGTTCTAGTAGCTCCACTCGATGAAGAGCCATTGCTTCTATACATAGCAGCTACCACCTAGGTGGTCATTATTGCAATGGTAGTCGAAAGACAGGAACAGGGCCACGTACAAACTATACAATGTCCAGCATACTTCCATAGTGTTGGTATTTATTAACTTGTTACTTGTTTTAGTAGCCACCTAATGTATGTCTACATCTCTTAACATTACTTTACTAGGTTATCATCCCTAGTGATGATGCAAGAGATGCTTGTTGGTACTACTTAGCATTACCACTAGAATAATACTAAGTAGTATTTTATTATTTGATGTGACTAGGAAGAATATATATATATATATATATATATATATATATATATATATATGAATGGGATCTGCAAGCGCACAGATAATATACCATTGTAGCACTTCATCCGGGAGTATTCCAGGTATCGTTATTTATATTTTTACCATAGGGAAGGTCTGGCAAGGACATGTTTTGATAACTTATGCTATTGATGGAGAAGTAAACCATAGCCAATATTCTACCCACAACAAAGGTAAGTCAAGAAGTAAATGTATATATGAATGGTGCATAGTAACTAATCATTGATCACTCAGAGTACTCCTTTCTATGGCATTAGCATGGTTAAGTAGAATATTAGAGGAATAATTCCTAAGTCATTCTTAATTACAAGTCAAAGCATACATTGCTTAGTGCAATTACACTTAGTAATCATGGCTGAGATCAACTACACATAAGGGATATTACTAAGGAAGATTAAGAATAGAGCTTGTCATTCTTCGTATCTAGATCCTACTTTTCCTATATTTGGGGAGTGGACTACAAAGGACTCAACATGAATATCACATTCGCGATCTACCACATGGCCTAGAATATAGGGTGCATCTGCAGGTAAACAATGTATAAGCACCACACTTACGCAATGTCGACCGCTCACCCCGTGTACACCAGAGCGAGCGCTATATGAACTTATAGATGAATATGTTGATAATCCAACCATAGTAAGCATATAATCAATGTAGATGATGAACATGATAATTAGGAACATAAACGATACAAATAATAATGTCATAACAATTGTAGCAAAAATATAAAAGTAATGAGAGATACAAAAGAGTGGGGTATAAAGATTATACCAAACCACGCTCTTGACACGATCAGGAATCCAAGCGAAACCTGCTTGCCTCTCTCTAGACCTAGCCTAACTAGATATGCCCTAGAATATGATGGAGCTCTTAGGATGATTAGGGTTTCTGTCTTCTCAAATGATTTATGCCTCGGGGGGTGTGGTAGGGGTTGGTATGTATAGGCCGGAGTGTCAATCTTGAGCCCTCGGATTAAATCGACTTGAATAAATGGCGTAGATGCAGTCCTTAAGGAGGTGGAGAATCGACGTAGCAAGGCAGGGGCTGACAGGTGGGGCCCCAGACTAGCCAGCCTAAGGGTGGGACCGACCGACCCTACCTAGCATTCTCTCGCCCTCTGCTTCAGTGTGGTGTGCTCTAGAACCTTCTAGAGTTGTTTATCCCATGGATAATTGTGATTAAGTCTGACATCTAGGTCTACCTTGACGGTTTTTTGGTTAAATATAGATTCACCAAAACTCATGGAATTTGTTAGTTTAAACCCCTAGACCCTTGTTGGTGATCATATTTATGCCCTTATACATGTTATGTTGATGGTTTATAATGGTTGTTAACTACCGTCAACAAACTTCCCCAAGTTTAACCTTTCCTAGTCTCTTAGCAAAGCTAAACTTAGTAAATGGATTAGGAGTTTTAGGATTTTTGAAAACATTGAAGCAACTCCTCAAAAGTACACATGCATTAAAACAAAAATTCTCCTCCAGATTAGAATGAACCGATCTAACTTTCAAACTTACCCATATTACCTTCAACCATGGGGCTTCTTAGCCTTCACTTGGGCCTTGAGCAATTGAAAGACAGAACGATCAAGTGAAGAACTATGTCTCAAGTTCTTTACTCAACCATTATTCTGGAGTTTTTATGGGTTTTCAAAATAAAACTCAAAGCTTCGTTTGTATGACACTCTCAAATCTCTCAATATATGTGGTATTTGTGGATCCTCACCAAGGCAATAGTGATGTTATGCCTGTCTCTTCCTACAACTAAGGCTTATGTGAAGCTCATAGGAGTGAAAATATCATGAAAGAGCATACTTGCAATACATATATTGTAAAGTCAAACCTCAGATCCAAAGAGAGTGGAGTCATACAATGAAATCAAGATGTGCATGTGTATGGATGTATATGGTGGCTAACCTAATTCTACTATACTCCTTGAAAACATATCTCTCTTTTGAAACTTAGAAAATACTTTGCAAGAAAAACATGGGCTATCTTATTCATCTCTCTTTTTTTCTTTTCTCTTTTTTTAGGTGGGCATCTCAGTACCCATTGTTTTCAATATCTCAAACACCTATCCATTTTTTTCATGTATAACTTTCTTATTTATGATATGCAGAATAGAAAAATATGTATGCATTGTATTTTTATTTTTTATGCCACCATAGTGAATATTCCCATGGGTATTTACACCATAGATTTATTCACATAGGGCTTAGGATTTATGATGCAATGATGAAATGCAGCCATGAAACTTTTTATCTTACTTTTATTAGCACAATGTGAATATAGAAAAGTAAATATGCTAATGGTGAAAAATAATTCATGAAATGCGAAAAAGTAAATATGGATAACTACCGTTATTACCTCAGGGTGAAGGTTTGGATTTTTAAGTCCTCTAGACATGACTTGACTGGAGAAAGTCCTTTATTCTCTAGGTGCATCTGTTCATCCTGGAGATGGAGACCTTGATGGTTGTACCTCTTGTCATAGTGACTCGGATGATATCATCTTTTCTTTCCATACCTACTTCGTCTGTGGACTAGACTTTGGTGGAGTAGGTTCATCTTTCACAACTTCTTCAAGTTCTTAATCTTCTTCCCATTCATTCCTTGGGGGTTGATTCCATTGATGTCGGGATGATCGACGTCTCCTCCTAGAGCAAGTCTTGTTTGGTTGTTCATAAGTAGTATAACTATTGAAATAGCAGTGTACCTTCTCTCCATGGAATTGGAAGTGGACTTGTCCATATCCGACGTAGATGATCGCATTTGTGGTGTTGAGAAATGGTCTTCCAAGAATGATGGGTGTGTCGTCTTCTTCTTCACCCATGTCTAGAACCATGAAGTGAGCAGGGGCATAGTGATCATGTATTCTTACCATGACATCTTTCGCTATTCCCTCCAAAAATTGGATTGATTGGTCCGTCATCTGCAATTGCATATATGTAGGGAACAAAGGTTCATCACCAAATAAGTATTCATATGTTATCTTGGATATTATATTGACACCTAATCCAATGTCGTAGAAGGTGTTGTGGAAGATTCTTTATCCAATGGTACACTCGATCGTGCGTACGCCTAGATCATCCTTCTTAGCATGGAATGGTGAAGCGAGGAGATGGTCATACTCTGATCGTAGTGTGTTGATCATGTTGACTGATTCTTCTTGTAGTTGCCTAACCTTGTTCTTCCTTCTTCTTTGATTGTTTTTCTTCTTACTCACTGTCGTCTCTTTGGTTAGGTACGACATTTGTGGATGTCCATAAGATTGCAAGAGATGATTTTTAAAAGAAAACTTCTCCTTTTAATCCTTGATTGTGAAGCAAATCTTGGCACTATCCGCATAGATGATGACTTTTGCGGTGCTTAGGAAAGGTCGGCCCAAGATAATGGGTGTCCTTACATCTCCACCTTTTTCCAAAACCACAAAATCTATAGGAACATATGATTGTCCCACTTGAACAATGGTGTCTTCAAGAACTCCCATGGGATAGCAGAGTGACTGATCTGCAAGCTACAAACGCATGTTTGTGTACAACAAAGTATCTCTATTAATTTTATCATAGATTACCTTAGGCATAATGCTGATACTTGCTCCAAAGTCACAAATAGCTTCTTAGAAAATGTGAGGTCCAATGGCTATGGGGATGACAGGTCTTCCTGGATCGCTCTTCTTTTTAGGCAAGGTATAATCTATCCACCTTCCCATCAATGGTTGTATACAGTAGTATGCTTCATTGTGAATATCGACAAGATTTGTGGTTTCTAGATCTTCCGGTTGCCTCAGAATCTTACCTTTGTCAGTCGGAGGAACAGCAGTTGCCAGCTGAGCTATTTGTTATTCTATCATTTTATTAAAGCTATGCTGGTTCTTAATGGCAGAGGAAAGGTTATCCATTCTATTATTTATATTTTCTAAAACTCTATCATTGGAAGCTAGTTTTTTAGATAAGCCCACCATTATTTTAGCTTGGCCAGAAATTAATTCTCTCAAGGGTGGTTGATTGAAATTATTACCTTGAGGATTACCTTGGTAGTTTAACCTTTGTTGCTGATTTCATCCTTGATTCTATTGAGGATGAAAGTAGTTGTTGTTGATGAAGTTCACATCCCATGAATATTAGGGCAGCTATTCCGTGAATGCCCAGTGTTTCCACACTCTTCACATGTCATGCAGGAATCATAAATGTGAATGACTTCTTGTTTCTCATTGGCTTGATCTTTGAGCTTCTTTATCTATAGGTCCATCTTGGCAGACAGCATGTCTACCTCCTTGAGTTGATGCATACCTCCACCTCTCTTGTGGGTTTGAAGACATTCTTCATTCCAGCCTTGGTTGGAGGCCATCTTCTCCACAAGAGCTGTTGCAGCTTGTATGGTGAGTGACAGGAATGCACCTCCAGCAGCAGCATCCATAGTCTCATGGGTAATGTTGGTCAACCCATGGTAGAAAATATGCATGAGTAGCCAATTCTCCATCCCATGATGAGGGCATTCTGATATATAGTCTTGGAAGCGTTCCCATGCCTAAGGGATAGATTCATCATGTTGCTGTTGAAAGATTGAAATTCTTCCACGTAGACCATTGGTCTTGCTCGTGGGAAAGAACTTGGCTAGGAAGGCAGTGGAGCAGTTATCACATGTGGTATTTCTATCTTTGTTAGCGTAGAACCATTGCTTCGCCTTTTCCAAGAGTGATAATGGGAAGAGCCACAGTAGTATGGCATCTTTGGTCACTCCTTTGATGGTGAAAGTGTTGTAGATCTCTAGAAAATGTTGGAGATGAGCACTCACATTTTCATGTGCCTTTCCACAAAACTGGCTTGTTTGCACCATATTGATGAGAGCTGGCTTGAGCTCAAATCCATTATCTCCAACATCGATTGTTGGTCCAGTATGGATGTTGGCTATAGTTGGAGTAGAGAATTCATGAAGAGTCTTGTTAGCCATGGCTTCAAATTCTGGTGTTAAGCTTTGCCTTATTTGGTTGTCTTTCGACTCTAAAGCTAAAACTTTCTTGAGTTTAGCCTTAGTTCTTTTAAGTAATGCTTCTGGATCATCAATGTAGTTTGTTAGAAGGTAAACCAGTCATACATTACACTGCATAAGATACAAAAGTAGATGAAACAAGGGTAAACCTATTTGAGCAGAGGTCAATGGTTTATCTCGATCACATCAATAAGTATAAGTTTATCAATATTTCCTTTGCCTAGCTACCTTCCCCAGCAACAGCACCAGAAATGCTTGTTGGTATTTATTAACTTGCCACTTGTTTTAGTAGCCACCTAATGTATGTCTACATCTCTTAACATTACTTTACTAGATTGTCATCCCTAGTCATGATGCCAGAGATGCTTGTTGGTACTACTTAGCATTACCACTAGAATAATACTAAGTAGTATTTTATTATTTTATGTGACTATGTATATATATATATATATATATATATATATATATATATATATATATATATATATACCATTGTAGCACTTCATCCGGGAGTATTCCAGGTATCATTATTTATATTTTTACCATAGGGAAGGTCTAGCAAAGACATGTTTGGATAACTTATGCTATTGATGGAGAAGTAAATCATAGCCAATATTCTACTCACAATAGGGGTAAGTCAAGAAGTACATGTATATATGAATGGTGCATAGTAACTAATCATTGATCACTCAGAGTCCTCCTTTCTATGGCATTAGCATGGTTAAGTAGAATATTAGAGGAATAATTCCTAAGTCATTCTAAATTACAAGTCAAAGCATACATTGATTAGTGCAATTACACTTAGTAATCATGGCTGAGATCAACTACACATTAGGGATATTACTAAGGAAGATTAAGAATAGAGCTTGTCTTTCTTCGTAACTAGATCCTACTTGTCCTATATTCAGGGAGTGGACTACAAAGGACTCAACATGAGTGTCACATCCATGATCTACCACATGGCCCAGAATATAGGGTGCATCCACAGGTATACAACGTATAAGCACCATGCTTACGCAATGTCGACCACTCACCCTATGTACACCGGAGCGAGCGCTATATGAACTTATGCATGAATATGTTGATAATCCAACTATACTAAGCATATAATCAAAGTAGAGGAGGAACATGATAATTAGGAACATAAACGATACGAATAATGTCATAACAATTGTAGCAAACATATAAAAGTAATGAGAGATATAAAAGAGATAGGGGTATAAAGATTATACCAAGCCACGCTCTTGACACGATCAGGAATCCAAGCAAAACCTGCTGCCTCCCTCTAGACCTAGCCTAACTAGCTATGCCCTAGAATATGATGGAGCTTTGAGGATGATTAGGGTTTCTGTCTTCTCAAATGACATATGCATTAGGGGGTTTGCAAGGGCTAGTATATATAGGATGGAGCATCAATCCTGAGCCCTTGGATTAAACCGATATAAATAAACGGCGTAGATGCAATCCTTAGGGTGGTAGGGAACCGACGTAGCGAGGTGGAGGCTGACAAGTGGGGCCCTAGATCGGCTGGCCTGAGGGTGGGACCGGCTAGCCCCACCTGGTGGCCTCTCACCCTCTGCTTTGGTGTGGTGTCCTCTAGTGTCCTCTGAAACCTTCTAGAGTTGTTTATCCTATGGATAATCCTGATTAAGTCTGACATCTAGATCCACCTTGCCGGTTTTCTGTATAAACCCTGCAGAAAATATAGATTCACCAAAACTCATGGAATTTGTTAATTTAAACCCCTAGACCTTTGTTGGTGATCATATTTATGCCCTTATACATGTTATGCTGATGGTTTATATTAGTTGTTAACTACTATCAACACTTAGATAGATACACGCTCAAAGCAAAACATGCTTCCTCCATCTAGAAAATACTCTATGGGGTATACATGGTGAAGAAGAAGATGGTCCACTACTTTGACTCTCACCCAATCAGCGTGGTCGCCTCCTTTCTGCTAGGAGAGATCATCAACAATTGACATGCAATAGGGCGTATAGCCAAATGTGCTATGGAGCTAATGTCATATGACATAACGTACACACCTCATACAACCATAAAGTCTCAGGCCCTGACTGACTTCATTGCAGAGTGGACAAAGGCTCACAACAAGCCAGCTTTAGTCGACTTTGAGTATTGGAACATGTATGTCGATGGATCCTAATGCTTCAAGCACTACTACAAAAATAATTTTGCAAGGTAGTGTCAAAATAATAACCGAGGCGGTCACAAAATTCAATCGCCTATGAAAATGCTGGACAATTAATGAAGGTGGTTGTTTTATTTACCGAGGCACCAAAAAATGTTAGCCTTGCAAAATTGCTTAATGGAGGTGGTTGGTTTATTTATGGAGGTGGTTAGAAAATGCCTGTCTGCTTAAATTGATTTATGGAGGTGGTCATCTTAAGACAACCACCTCCAAAAATAGTCTATTTTGGAGGCCGTCATCTTAAGGCAACCACATCTACAAATCCATTTTTGGAGCCAGGCAACTATAAGGTTCACCTCTGTTAATCATGGCCGAGCCCAGTTGGCCCATCTCAGCTTCTATTTGGCTCATATAAGTAAAGGACTTAGGGATTCTCTCCTGGCTCCTGCACTCTTTCTCTCAGCTCTCCTGCACTCTCTTAGCCCAAATCGCATGGTGCTCCTCTCTCCCCTTATCATGGCACCCCTGCCTCTCCTCCTCGGTGAGTAGCCGCTACGGACCCAAGCAGCGGGGGCCACGGCTGCCCGTCCGACGCCCCGATAGCGGGTCACCATGCCCGTCCTTCCAACAAGCGCCCTCTAGGTGGTGGTGTGGATTTGGTGAGTGGGTGGAGGATCCAGCGAGCGGGTGGCACCCGCCCCTCTCCTCTCCCTCTCCCCCACATGCAGCAGCGCCCTTGGCGAGCGAGTGGCCTAATCTGGCGTGTGGGTAGCCCCTTGCTCTAGCGAGCGGCTCACCTCTAGACTAGTGACTCAAGCAGATTCGGCAAGCAGGTAGCCTTCTCTGGCTAGCAGCATGCCCTGAGGCCGATGACCCGAGCAGATCTCATGCATGTGGCCTCCATTGGTGAGCAGGAGGCCTCCTCTAGCAAGCAGATCAATGGTAGCGGCATGCAGGGGCGACGACATGAGGCTCAGATCTAGGCCTGGTTGGGCTATGGGCTTTTTCTTTTTTTATTTGATTTCCACAGGCAAGCATTTGATCCACCTTGGTAAATAATGATTAAACAAGACCTATAGACCAAGGTAGATGTGATGCTCGCCTTAGTTAACCCTGTTTACACCAGAATTTGGAAGAAGAGTTGCAGGGATTTGGAAGCTCCCAAAAATCATGTCATCGAGGAATCAGCTGCGTGGAGATCGGAGCTAGTTGATTCGGACGCACCAGAATTGACTTTCTTCAGATAGCGCCGGCAGGTGACGACAGAGGCTACGATCGGTGTTGGGGCGAGACATGTTGGACACTACAAAAAGGGAAAGATTAGAGTCCAAGTTATCTTAAATTAGGAATGTTTTCATTATGCCAAAGATTGTATTGAGTCATACTCGAGTAAGGTTCGTGTTTAGACTTCAGGTATAAATATCAAACCCCAGCTATTGTAAAGGCATCAACCAATCAAATACAAAGTCAACTACTTTTTTCAGCTTCGACCACCCCTTAGGAGTAGGAGTAGAGTAGATCTCGGTGAGTTCTTCAGCAAGTATGGCTGCATCGATCTGGTCGACCTCCACTGCTTGTCTGTAAGTACCGTCATGGTTTATACCTCTATTCATATGGCTGCATCGATCCGGTCAACCCCCACTGTGACTCTGGTATAGGCTAGTTATCGACTCTTTTCTAATTCAAGTATGGCCTGTGTGATTCTGCCTCACACCCCACTGCTTGAATTAGATCAAGGTCAAGTTATCGGCTCTACCTTAGCATGGCAGTCTTTGGTAGATTCATTAAGTCACCGATATTGCTTATTGCTTTCATTGTTTATCTAATTACAGCAATATCATTCTGCCCGATTGAGATTGATCTGCATTGGCCTTACATCTTGTTTAACTCATTGTTTGCTAATTTAAAACTGATCTAATCTACATCTTAAGCGATGAGTTATGTTTTTATCGGTTGTTTTGCGTCAATCTTAATCGTGCATAGCGTGCGGTTAAGGCATGTCCGATCTTGAGTAGATCTATTAGCTAATGAAAACCGTTCCATGGCCCATCATCATGGCCTGTGGGATTCTACCTCTCACCCCACTATTGGCACCATGGAGCGGGGATCGTTAGTTGGTAGAACCGTTCCTGAGAATGCATGACCTTAACTGTGCGCTATGCCTGAATCGGCTATTTAGCCGATATCGAATGCTTTCATGAACAGTTCGCATTATGAGATCGTTGAAGTAGAGATAAGTTGAAAGATATGTTAGCCCATGATCTTGTTATTGTATTATGGCCTGCATGATTCTGCCTCATGCCCCACTGATATTAGTAATGAGTTAGGGTCGTTGAGTTTATTGTTGTTTCTACGACCTGTATGATTCTGTCTCATGCCCCACTAGTCATGACGATAGATGAGATCTAACATGTTCATTAAATTTATTTTTATTAAATGGTTAAGTGATGTTGAATTGTTTCTTTATATAAAAAGGAGTTTGGCTACTTATAATCATTGGCTCAGTACAAACCGATCACCATTGATACCATATTGCCATTGATTAATATTTGCTTAAATAACATTTATCTTGAATGATAACCGATTCTTCTTATACAACCCTATGAGCTTTAACCGATTCATTCTTGTAAATATGCTAGGATCGACTATTTAGTCGATCTCCTCTCATATCAGCTCTCAGAGCCACACATTCGGGACTATCTAGCAACACCGGCACGTTCCGCCCTTAATTACTGATGAGCTTTCTCTCCTTGTCAATTACAGGGTCCAATTGACTAGCATGTCTTGGGAGGATTGCGTAGGACCGACCACCCTTGCACTGAAGCTAGGCGGATCTACTCCATCGAGCGGACCCTTCTGGCTTGCTACGTGTGTCCTCGGCATAGAGACGAAAATTTTGTGTCGACAAACCCATTTCACCCGCCTCGGTAAAAAAATCTATAGTAGTGAAGGAGCAGGAGCGGGAGTCATTCTGGTCTCCCCTAGTAGGAACCACATGATGTATGTGCTTCACTTTTGTTTTGAGGGAGCCACTAAGAATGTAGCCAAGTATGAGGCATTGCTGCATGGATTGTGTACCACAACCACTCTCGACGTTCGGAGGCTAGTTGGGTTGGGAGATTCTGAGCTCAAGGTCAATCAAGTGATGAAGGCCTCAGCATGCTAAGACCACAAGATGGAGGCTTACTATGTAGATGTTTAGAAACTCGAAGTCAGGTTCAATGTCACGGAGCTACATCATATCCCTCAAAAGGATAATGAGGAAGCCAACAACCTTGCAAGGCTAGGCTCAACTTAGGACACCCTCCCGAGTGGTGCATTCCTTGACATACTCACTAAGCCATCTATTCGCTTAGAGGCTAAACATGAGGAACCACCCAAAGAAAGTACACAAGCAAGCCTGTAGGTGGTGGTTGCAAACCCAAACTAGGCGCAACCACTCATTGAGTTCTTGAGGCATGATATCCTAACTCTTAACAAGGTGGAAGCCAAACAAGTTCAAAGGAAAGTGAAGTCCTACATGAATTTGAAGGATGAAATACATCAAAACAACAACCACCACTACCCTCCAAAGATGCATACCCAATGAAGAAGGGAAGGAGATCTTATGAGAGATCCACTCAGGAGCACGTGGGCATCACATGGCACCAAATACTTTCTTAGGCAAGGGTTTCCTATAAGGATTCTATAGGCCAACTGCTCTTGTAGATGCCCAACAAATCATCAGGACCTATGAAGCATGCTAGTTCTTCGCCAAGCAAAACATGTGCCATCTTAGGAACTACACACAATTCTGATCACATGGCCCTTTGCGATATGGGGACTCGATTTGGTTAGGAACCTCATGAATGCATGGAGAAACTTCAATCAACTGTTTATGGCAATTGACAAGTTCACCAAGTGGATCAAGGACAAACCCATAACAATGATCACGATCGACAAGGCAATCGAATTTATTCAAGAGATCATAAACCATTATGGGTCATGAACATCATCACCACCGACAACAGCACCCAATTCACGAGAAGCAAATTTGTCGAGTTAATCTCTAGATCAACATCAGGTGGGCATCTATTGCCCATCCACAAACCAATGGTCAAGTCAAGAGGGTCAACAGATGCATTCTCCATGGTCTCAAGCCTCCAACTTGCAGCAAACTTCACAAGTTTGGGGGAAGATGTGTTAAAGAGCTTCAACCATTCCTATGGTGTCTATGGACCACACCAAGCAAGGCGATAGGGTTCATACCCTTCTTCCCAATCTATAGGGTGGACGCTGTTCTACCCAAGGAGGTTAGCTATGCCTCTCCTTGGGTACATGAGTACAATGAGGATAGAGCCGAGCTGGCCATACAGGACTCTCTCGGTAGGCTTGATGAGTATCATGGCATAGTGCTTGTATGATCAGCCAGATATCAGCAATAACTTCACTAGTACCACAACATGTCTAACCACTTAGCTTCTCCATGGGGGATTTGATCCTTTGATGTGTCTAGTCGACTAAAGACATGGGTGAATTCTCACCCCCATGGGAAGGTCCTTAGGTCATTGTTAAGGTACTGTGCCCGAGAACGTACAAGGTAGCCATGATGCAAGGCAAAGTTTTCAAGAACACATGGAACATCAACCAACTGTGTCGCTTCTACATGTAAGCTTGCTTTGTGGTCATGTTTTGTACCAAAATTATGATTTACATGAATAAAAGCATAACTGCTACCCTTTCAGGTGCCTAGCGAGAAACTCCCCAAAATGCTTGGGGCTACTTTCACACTCAATTCTTTTGACTATTCCTTTGGGCACCTCGATAGGTTAAACTAACGGATTGAGGTGCTTAGGGACCATTTGCTCATTTAAAGATTCCTTGACAATCCGTTGTATCCTCGATATAATTCTAGTAATATATCAAGACTTTAAGGGGCTACTAAGATCGATGTGATGAAGAATTTAGTTCTCTCAACACCTAGATACGTTAAACTAACCTCTCAAGGTGTTTGGGGGCTACCATCATCATGCTACTAAGCGTCGACATCATAGAACACATAGAAGTCCTAGGCAACAGAAAACAAAAATCTTCGTATGCAAATTAACATTCTTTCTACAATTGATAGATGCAATAGAGTCTACAAGCAAATTACACCCTAATGGGGCATTATAGATAACATCCCCTACTTCTATCACTACCACAATGGCATCGGCAGTTATGCTGAAGTCAGCAATCAAAGCCTTGACCTCTTCCCATGATGGCTCTAGCGGGAACCCTGGCTCCACTTGATGCAAGTCTTTGCTGGATCAGAGCTAAGCAGCGGCTAGGGCTATGGTGGCTCCTTGATAGATGCCATGGGCGACCACCTCCATGACCCGTGCTGGCAGAGCACAAAGATGTTGCTCGAGGTTAGGCCCAATAGGACACACTGCATGGACAGCGGCGACTGCCGCCCTATAGAGGGTCATGAGGTGATCATTGTGGATAGCCACAAGGTATGCTGCACCATGGGTGTTCTCCTGAGTCATGTCATCATTGGCCTAGCGCATGTCAGCAAGCTCACCCAAGATGGTGGTCAGCTACTCCTAGTTGGCTAAACAGAGATTAAGAAAACCTTACACTAAGGCATAACATCAGTGAAAACAAGAAGACAAGATCACACTGATGCTTATAGATGGGTTGTGCTTGAGCTTTAGCAGCCATCGCCTCACACTGTGGCCGTCTCCTGCTCAGCCATGATGAGCGCCATCTCCATGGTGGATAAGCATAGCTGTAGCTAGTCTGCCACCTAGATCTCATCCCTGATTGCACAGCAGGCTAGGTCTAGCTCCCTCACCAGGGCATGGACATCTGACTCCTCATTGCTAGACAAGTCAGAGGAGGAGGAGCCTATTGGGTTCAGGGATTAGGTCTCTGGCTAGCATGCTGATGACGTGCCCATCTTGCTGGTGGGAAAGCATGACACAAGATGCACCATGGAGATGGCATTGTATGAGCAGAGAGCATCAGAACCACCCAAATGAAATGGAGGCCAAGATCCATTCTTACCCAAACTGCCACAGTGCGGCACGAAGATGGGGAGGACCCCTCGAAACACTCTCCTCGAGTGACTACTCCAGCGAGCACTTTTGGTTCACCATGGAACAAATCTAGAGGATGGAGCACCAGGACGAAGGAGATAGCAAGGAGGAAGGTGAGGTTCATTAGTGTGGAAAGCAATTGTACTTACTACTCGATTCTCTCCATTTTTATAGCAGGAAATGCAAGGAGGCCATTTGATTTTTCTTCAAGTGCACCAGATGACTACAGGAGTTAAGCCAAGGCCATGTCCCCATGATCTTAGTGGAGCATGTTTTCCAAGAAGAACCATGCATGGGGAGATGAGCCACCAATGCTGATGCTCTGACTTCACTGAGAAGGAATTCATCCTCGTAACCATGGTGGTCGCATGGCCTAGTCACCCTAGAACCCAATGAACTATCAACCTAAGCTATTACAACCAGGTGGTTCAATACTTGGGCTGGGCATGTAACAACCCACGTTCGTTACAACCTAGGCAATCCTTTTGACCCTCCGAGTGAGCAATCATCTAGGCTCATGGACAAATCCCTGCTACCTTGAACTAGAATGGCCATCAAGGATCGATTAGGCTTGTACCCGGAGCAACAACACAATTGGATCAAGGTTGAAAGAGTCATCCTATTAACACCATCTACACCAACGCAACCATAGCTAAGCATCCTAGGACAAGATAACTTGGCCCCAATGCCAGACCATCCAAGGGCTACATCAAATCGGCAAAGATGATAGACTATTGGACAATCCATCAGTTCTACCGAACCATCCGGTGATGCACAGGTCAGCAACAGTAAGTGACAAATGAGTTGTTGTCCACTTAAGTGGGTGGGACCTTTAACACCCCAGGTGTTAGCCACTTGCTAAGTAGTGGGTTTGAGCTCAAACATGGTAGGATAAGTGGCAATTAGGAGCTTTAGTTCCTTATCTCAAAAGTGGTGATAAAGGTGTTCAGGTCAATTTATAGGAATGTGACCAACTTGAACTTTTGGGAATAGACATAACACTCATGTGTTTAATGGTAAACCCTTTTCCAAATGTATGCCAGAGTAATGTTGAAGGTGCCCCTTTCATGTGCCTCACATCTATTTCCATCTACATTGACTATTAGAAAAGTTTCATGAAGTTTGGAGCCAAGAAGTCACATGAAATGATAAGTTATAACCTTTTCTAAAATTTCTTCATCAGGGAATGGAAACATGTGATGTTGACCAAACCTTGCCACCTTGCCCAAATAACCCTAATTGAACTCTACAACAAAAGTCATGAAGGATTGATGTTGAGCAAATGTTAAGAAAATTCCTCAATCGGTCGAGAACCCAAATTTTTAAGGTTTATCATGATGCCATGTTGACCAAGGTTAAATAATAGTTTGGAAACAAGGTATGAAGTTTGACCTTAAATAAAAAGTGTAACTTGAGTTGTGTACAACAAACTTTGTTTAAAGAACCAAGTCTAAATCTCCCTCCAAGCTTGTCTAATAAAGGCTCCAAAACTAAATCAGCTACTATTTTCTGGGCTCAATAATTCTAAATCTGGAATTCATCGTCGTTGGCATTGGCATCCTGCATTCTCCAAAATTTGATAAGTAACTTGAGTTAGTCCAAAGATAAGAGTTGGAGCTAATTCCATGGAGAAGGTATGGGGAAAATGTGACTTGAGTTTGACCTCATTTTTATCATCAAGTTTGAGTTTCCTTGATCATTGTCAATGCGCTGACATTATCAGTTTGAAGCTTAATTACCCGCTAATTCAGAGCCCTATTGACTAGAATCCCTTAAGAAATCTTGTAGACCATTAGGAGGGCAACAACTTTACTTAAGGTGCCTAGGACTGAATATACTTGGTAGATGCCATTTTTGGGACCCAAAGTTGGCCACTCTGTCGTGCACTAGCAGTCCAAAGAAATGCCCACGCGTCTTCCATGCATGGCTCCACACCCCACCTCCACTGCCACATGCCCCTGCACCCCTGCATCGATGGGGAGATGCCCATGCTCACTCTCTGCCTCTCCCACTCACTCTTGTCCTCCCTTACGCTCTCCCTCTCGCGCTGCTGCTGCTCATGAATGCGACCGCCATGGCTGAGCAGGGCCACTGCCGCTGTTCCTCTGCCTCACATGCTTGCAGGCCAAGCCAATCTTGCCTCTAGCCCCAAAGCCACTTCTCCAGCCTGGCGAAGCTCCAGCACCACCACGCCGGCCTCCCCTCTGCCGTCACGGTTCGTCGTCGCGAAGCCGCCCCGTCGTCGGTGTCTGTGCACGTGTCTAGCTGGCCTCGAGCCATCGTGGAGCGATCCTAAGGAAAAAAAGGTTGAGCATGGGCCTCTTGGTGCTCCATCACCACTCCTCGGCCACTGGAATGGCCTCCTTCTATCGGAGTCGGTGAGCTCCAGCCCATCCCCTGCTCTGATTCGCGACTAGGGGCTCACGCTTCAAATAGAAGCTTCTCCAAGGGCCTATCTGCACAACCCATAACTCATGTGAATAGTGCCTAGAAGGACCTTTTTGCTGGAATCTATTTTAGTCGAAAGTTTAGGGTCCTCAGTGCAAATGCATTTTTCTTTATCTTTTTCTCTATGCATTTAATCGATAGAAACTTTGAAAATACTTAGTAAATCATAGAAAAATCGTAAAATAGCAAATGATGATGTTTTGGAATCCTTGTGAGTAGATCTATGCAATAGAGTCATAATATGACATGTTTTAGTAGAAAGTTTTTACTGTAGAATTGCATCTATGTTTTTAGGGTTTTCTGTGGATAAATTCATATCTAAAGTTGTAGTGCTCCAATTGCTGTGAAATTTTTATGGTAGCCTACTTATGTCATGTGTTTGTTGTGGTAAAAATTTCGTGTTCATTGGATGTAATATGACTGAGTTATTGATTTAACTTGCTTATTGCTTGATAAATAGTTTTAAATGATTTATAAGTAAAATAAAGATGCAAAAATGGAAAATCTTGTTCCATTACCTTGGTCTGATGTTGTTATGTCAGATTGATACATAATATGGCTATATGTTTATCGAAAATGTTGAGTTTTAGATTTATCTTGCTCTCACATTTCTTTTTGGAATTAAAACTTGTTTTGATTATAATGATTAATTCATAAAACCTGAGCACGTAATCTTTATACCGTAGCCTTGTTTTGACAACACCTCTCACCCATAAAAATCTCAGCTCCAAATCAGATGTTTACAACATCACCTATATTTAATATATATGTTTTATTATATAATGGGATGATTTAAGTTTGGCTACAAGATGTTCATATAGGATCCATGTGATGCTTTGATTACTAGATTTTTGGGTTAACTATTGCTTGAAAAGGGTGATCTTTGGAATGTCATGTATGTATGCTTTTATGTTAATATAACATATCATGATTATGTTGCTTATGCAAGTTTTAATCTTTATTTTAGCCCTCATTTGAATATGTGTTAATATGCTTTTCATGTTATCTATAACTGAGATTAAATAACTATGGTTATGGTAGTTTTTGATCCATGCAATTAGTTGTACATGTATGTTCTTGTTAAAGAATGAAGTGAAGCACCACTTTGCTTATGTGCTGAAAATGGCTGCATGTACAGTTCTGTGGTGGTGATATTTTCATGATGCAAATGATGTTTTCGGTGAATGTGGTGAATACCAAAGTTGTATAGAATTTCCTTATATTACTTGTCCTAAAATTTCATGATTTTAGGCCTGATGGTTTAAGAGTTATAGATTTTAGAATTTTGCTGTCAGGATTTGCATGTCTTCTAAATAGATCTGAATGATTGTATTGTTTGACTTATTTAAACATGGAATCATGTATTGGTGATGACATAAGAGTTGTACTTTTCATAGGATTTCCAAAATGTTAAAAACACATCTTTTGGGGGTCTATAACTCCAGATATGGCTGTCCTAATTTAATGTTTGAATCTGTCCAAGTCTAGAGAGAAATGCTTGTTGTAATGTTTGGCCTTGTTGGTTGTTAAATCATCTTAATATGATAATAAGTTATAGATAACTTAATAAGGTTTCTAGAATGTTAAGGTCCATGTTTGTTGGATGATTAGAACTCCAGTTATGCATTTTTGAAGTTCATGTCAGTTTTCTATCCTAATTTGTGCAGATCTGCTTATTAGTGTTTTTCAACCTTGTTAACCTTTGAATCAGCTCTATGTGTAAATAACAGAGTTGTAGAAAATTTCCTAATATTTTCATAAAGTCTAGGATCACCTTTGTTTGATGCCTATAACTCCAGTTATGGTTGAAATAAGTGCCTTCTGTGTCGTTGTCTAGATTCTGGGTATGTGCTAAGTTAATTGCTTTAGCTTACTCTTGTTTGGCTAAACATGTTTAGTTAGGTCTTCCTGGATCACTCTTCTTTTTAGGCAAGGTATAATCTATCCACCTTCCCATCAATGGTTGTATACAGTAGTATGCTTCATTGTGAATATCGACAAGATTTGTGGTTTCTAGATCTTCCGGTTGCCTCGGAATCTTACCTTTGTCAGTTGGAGGAACAGCAGCCGCTAGCTAAGCTATTTGTTATTCTATCATTTTATTAAAGCTATGCTAGTTCTTAATGGCAGATGAGAGGTTATCCATTCTATTATTTATATTTTCTAAAACTCTATCATTGGAAGCTAGTTTTTTAGATAAGCCCACCATTATTTTAGCTTGGCCAGAAATTAATTCTCTCAAGGGTGGTTGATTGAAATTATTACCTTGAGGATTACCTTGGTAGTTTAACCTTTGTTGCTGATTCCATCCTTGATTCTATTGAGGATGAAAGTAGTTGTTGTTGATGAAGTTCACATCTCATGAATATTAGGGCAGCTATTCCGTGAATGCCCAGTGTTTCCACACTCTTCACATGTCATGCAGGAATCATAAATGTGCATGACTTCTTGTTTCTCATTGGTTCGATCTTTGAGCTTCTTTATCTGTAGGTCCATCTTGGCAGATAGCATGTCTACCTCCTTGAGTTGATGCATACCTCCACCTCTCTTGTGGGTTTGAAGACGTTCTTCATTCCAGCCTTGGTTGGAGGCCATCTTCTCCACAAGAGCTGTTGCAGCTTGTATGGTGAGTGATAGGAATGCACCTCTAGCAGCAGCATCCATAGTCTCATGGGTAATGTTGGTCAACCCATGGTAGAAAATATGCATGAGTAGCCAATTCTCCATCCCATGATGAGGGCATTCTGATATATAGTCTTGGAAGCGTTCCCATGCCTAAGGGATAGATTCATCATGTTGCTGTTGAAAGATTGAAATTCTTTCACGTAGAGCATTGGTCTTGCCCGTGGGAAAGAACTTGGCTAGGAAGGCAGTGGAGCAGTTATCACATGTGGTATTTCTATCTTTGTTAGCGTGGAACCATTGCTTCGCCTTTTCCAAGAGTGAGAATGGGAAGAGGTGCAGTAGTATGGCATCTTTGGTCACTCCTTTGATGGTGAAAGTGCTGTAGATCTCTAGAAAATGTTGGAGATGAGCACTCGCATTTTCATGTGCCTTTCCACAAAACTGGCTTGCTTGCACCATATTGATGAGAGCTGGCTTGAGCTCAAATCCATTATCTCCAACATCGATTGTTGGTCCAGTACGGATGTTGGCTGTAGTTGGAGTAGAGAATTTGTGAAGAATCTTGTTGGCCATGGCTTCAAATTCTGGTGTTAAGCTTCGCCTTATTTGGTTGTCTTCTGACTCTAAAGCTAAAACTTTCTTGAGTTTAGCCTTATTTCTTTTAAGTAATGCTTCTAGATCATCAATGTAGTTTGTTAGAAGGTAAACCAGTCATACATTACACTACATAAGATACAAAAGTAGATGAAACAAGGGTAAACCTATTTGAGCAGAGGTCAATGGTTTATCTCGATCACATCAATAAGTATAAGTTTATCAATATTTCCTTTGCCTAGCTACCTTCCCCAGCAATGGCGCTAGAAATGCTTGTTGGTATTTATTAACTTGCCACTTGTTTTAGTAGCCACCTAATGTATGTCTACATCTCTTAACATTACTTTACTAGATTGTCATCCCTAGTCATGATGCCAGAGATGCTTGTTGGTACTACTTAGCATTACCACTAGAATAATACTAAGTAGTATTTTATTATTTTATGTGACTATTTATATATATATACCATTGTAGCACTTCATCCGGGAGTATTCCAGGTATCATTATTTATATTTTTACCATAGGAAAGGTCTGGCAAGGACATGTTTTGATAACTTATGGTATTGATGGAGAAGTAAATCATAGCCAATATTCTACTCACAATAGGGGTAAGTCAAGAAGTAAATGTATATATGAATGGTGCATAGTAACTAATCATTGATCACTCAGAGTCCTCCTTTCTATGGCATTAGCATGGTTAAGTAGAATATTAGAGGAATAATTCCTAAGTCATTCTTAATTACAAGTCAAAGCATACATTGATTAGTGCAATTACACTTAGTAATCATGGCTGAGATCAACTACACATAAGGGATATTACTAAGGAAGATTAAGAATAGAGCTTGTCTTTCTTCGTAACTAGATAGTACTTGTCCTATATTCAGGGAGTGGACTACAAAGGACTCAACGTGAGTGTCACATCCACGATCTACCACATGGCCTAGAATATAGGGTGCATCCATAGGTATACAACGTATAAGCACCATGCTTACGCAATGTCGACCACTCACCCCATGTACACCGGAGTGAGTGCTATATGAACTTATGCATGAATATGTTGATAATCCAACTATACTAAGCATATAATCAAAGTAGAGGAGGAACATGATAATTAGGAACATAAACGATACGAATAATGTCATAACAATTGTAGCAAACATATAAAAGTAATGAGAGATACAAAAGAGATAGGGGTATAAAGATTATACCAAGCCACGCTCTTGACACGATCAGGAATCCAAGCAAATCCTGCTGCCTCCCTCTAGACCTAGCCTAACTAGCTATGCCCTAGAATATGATGGAGCTTTGAGGATGATTAGGGTTTTTGTCTTCTCAAATGACATGCATTAGGGGGTTTGCAAGGGCTAGTATATATAGGATGGAGCATCAATCCTGAGCCCTCGGATTAAACCGATATAAATAAATGGCATAGATGCAATCCTTAGGGTGGTAGAGAACCGACGTAGCGAGGTGGAGGCTGACAAGTGGGGCCCCAGATCGGATGGCCTGAGGGTGGGACCGGCTAGCCCCACCTAGTGGCCTCTCGCCCTCTGCTTTGGTGTGGTGTCCTCTAGTGTCCTCTGAAACCTTCTAGAGTTGTTTATCCTATGGATAATCCCGATTAAGTCTGACATCTAGATCCACCTTGCCGGTTTTCTGTATAAACCCTACAGAAAATAAAGATTCACCAAAACTCATAGAATTTGTTAATTTAAACCCCTAGACCTTTGTTGGTGATCATATTTATGCCCTTATACATGTTATGTTGATGGTTTATATTAGTTGTTAACTACCGTCAACACTTAGATAGATACACGCTCAAAGCAAAACATGCTTCCTCCATCCAGAAAATACTCTATGGGGTATACATGGTGAAGAAGAAGATGGCCCACTACTTTGACTCTCACCCAATCAGCGTGGTCACCTCCTTTCCGTAGGAGAGATCATCAACAATCGACATGCAATAGGGCATATAGCCAAATGTGCTATGGAGCTAATGTCATATGACATAACGTACACACCTCATACAACCATAAAGTCTCAGGCCCTGACCGACTTCATTGCAGAGTGGACAAAGGCTCACAACAAGCTGGCTTTAGTCGACTTTGAGTATTGGAACATGTAAGTCGATGGATCCCTAATGCTTCAAGCACTACAACAAAAATAATTTTGCAAGGTAGTGTCAAAATAATAACCGAGGCGGTCACAAAATCCAATCGCCTATGAAAATGCTGGACAATTAATGAAGGTGGTTGTTTTATTTACCGAGGCACCAAAAAATGTTAGCCTTGCAAAATTGCTTAACAGAGGCGGTCAGTTTATTTATGGAGGTGGTTAGAAAATGTCTGTCTGCTTAAATTGATTTATGGAGGTGGTCATATTAAGACAACCACCTCCAAAAATAGTCTATTTTGGAGGCCGTCATCTTAAGGCAACCACATCTACAAATCCATTTTTGGAGCCAGGCACGTATAAGGTTCACCTCTGTTAATCATGGCCGAGCCCAGTTGGCCCATCTTAGCTTCTATTTGGCTCATATAAATAAAGGACTTAGGGATTCTCTCCTGGCTCCTGCACTCTTTCTCTCAGCTCTCCTACACTCTCTCAGCCCAAATCGCATGGTGCTCCTCTCTCCCCCTATCATGGCACCCCTGCCTCTCCTCCTCGGTGAGTAGCGGCTACGGACCCAAGCAGCGGGGGCCACACCTACCCGTCTGACACCCCGATAGCGGGTCACCACGCCCATCCTTCCAACAAGCGCCCTCTAGGTGGTGGTGTGGATTTGGTGAGTGGGTGGAGGATCCGGCGAGCGGGTGGCACCCGCCCCTCTCCTCTCCCTCTCCCCCACATGCAGCAACGCCCTTAGCGAGCGAGTGGCCTGATCTAGCGTGTGGGTAGCCCCTTGCTCTAGCGAGCGGCTCACCTCTAGACTAGTGACTCGAGCGGATTCGGCAAGCAGGCAGCCTTCTCTGGCTAGCAGCATGCCCTGAGGCCAATGACCTGAGCAGATCTCATGCATGTGGCCTCCATTGGTGAGCAGGAGGCCTCCTCTAGCAAGCAGATCAATGGTAGCGGTATGCAGGGGCGACGGCATGAGGCTCAGTTCTAGGCCTGGTTGGGCTATGGGCTTTTTCTTTTTTTTATTTGATTTCCACAGGCAAGCAATTTGATCCACCTTGGTAAATAATGATTAAACAAGACCTATAGACCAAGGCAGATGTGATGCTCACCTTAGTTAACCCTGTTTACATCAGAATTTGGAAGAAGAGTTGCAGGGATTTGGAAGCTCCCAAAAATCATGTCATCGAGGAATCAGCTGCGTGGAGATCGGAGCTAGTTGATTCGGACGCACCAGAATTGACTTTCTTTAGATAGCACCGACAGGTGACGATAGAGGCTACGATCGGCATTGGGGCGAGACATGTTGGACACTACAAAAAGGGAAAGATTAGAGTCCAAGTTATCTTAAATTAGGAATGTTTTCATTATGCCAAAGATTGTATTGAGTCATACTCGAGTAAGGTTCATGTTTAGACTTCAGGTATAAATATCAAACCCCGGCTATTGTAAAGGCATCAACTAATCAAATACAAAGTCAATTACTTTTTTTAGCTTCGGCCACCCCTTAGGAGTAGGAGTAGAGTAGATCTCGGTGAGTTCTTTAGCAAGTATGGCTGCATCGATCCGGTCGACCTCCACTGCTTGTCTATAAGTACCGTCATGATTTATACCTCTGTTCATATGGCTGCATCGATCTGGTCAACCCCCACTATGACTCTGGTATAGGCTAGTTATCGACTCTTGTCTAATTCAAGTATGGCCCTAGGTGATTCTGCCTCACACCCCACTGCTTGAATTAGATCAAGGTCAAGTTATCGGCTCTACCTTAGCATGGCAGTCTTTGGTAGATTCATTAAGTCACCGATATTGCTTATTGCTTTCATTGTTTATCTAATTACAGCAATATCATTCTGCCCGATTGAGATTGATCTGCATTGGCCTTACATCTTGTTTAACTCATTGTTTGCTAATTTAAAACTGATCTAATCTACATCTTAAGCGATGAGTTATGTTTTTATCGGTTGTTTTGCGTCAATCTTAATCGTGCATAGCGTGCGGTTAAGGCATGTCCGATCTTGAGTAGATCTATTAGCTAATGAAAACCGTTCCATGGCCCATCATCATGGCCTGTGGGATTCTACCTCTCACCCCACTGTTGGCACCGTGGAGTGGGGATCGTTAGTTGGTAGAACCGTTCTTGAGAATGCATGACCTTAACTATGTGCTATGCCTGAATCAGCTGTTTAGCCGATATCGAATGCTTTCATGAATAGTTCACATTATGAGATCGTTGAAGTATAGATAAGTTGAAAGATATGTTAGCCCCATGATCTTGTTATTGTATTATGGCCTGCATGATTCTGCCTCATGCCCCACTGATATTAGTAATGAGTTAGGGTCATTGAGTTATTGTTGTTTCTACGACCTGCATGATTCTGCCTCATGCCCCACTAGTCATGACGATAGATGAGATCTAACATGTTCATTAAATTTATTTTTATTAAATGGTTAAGTGATGTTGAATTGTTTCTTTATATAAAAGGAGTTCGGCTACTTATAATCATTGGCTCAGTACAAACCGATCACTGTTGATACCTTATTGCCATTGATTAATATTTGCTTAAATAACATTTATCTTGAATGATAACCGATTCTTCTTATACAACCCTATGAGCTTTAACCGATTCATTCTTGTAAATATGCTAGGATCGACTATTTAGTCGATCTCCTCTCATATCGGCTCTCAGAGCCGCACATTCGGGACTGTCTGGCAACACCGGCACGTTCCGCCCTTAATTACTGATGAGCTTTCTCTCCTTGTCAATTACAGGGTCAAATTGACTGGCATGTCTTGGGAGGATTGCGCAGGACCGACCACCCTTGCACTGAAGCTAGGCGGATCTGCTCCATCGAGCGGACCCTTCCGGCTTGCTACGTGTGTCCTCGGCACAGAGACGAAAATTTTGTGTTGACAAACCCATTTTGCCTGCCTCAGTAAAAAATCTATAGTAGTGAAGGAGCAGGAGCGGGAGTCATTCTGGTCTCCCCTAGTAGGAACCACATGATGTATGTGCTTCACTTTTGTTTTGAGGGAGCCACTAAGAATGTAGCCAAGTATGAGGCCTTGCTGCATGGATTGTGTACCGCAACCACTCTCGATGTTCGGAGGCTAGTTGGGTTGGGAGATTCTGAGCTCATGGTCAATCAAGTGATGAAGGCCTCAGCATGCTGAGACCACAAGATGGAGGCTTACTATGTAGATGTTTAGAAACTCAAAGTCAGGTTCAATGTCATGGAGCTACATCATATCCCTCAAAAGGAGAATGAGGAAGCCGACAACCTTGCAAGGCTAGGCTCAACTTAGGACACCCTCCCGAGTGGTGCATTCCTTGACATACTCACTAAGCCATCTATTTGCTTAGAGGCTAAACATGAGGAACACCCAAAGAAAGTACACAAGCAAGCCTGTAGGTGGTGGTTGCAAACCCAAACTAGGCACAACCACTCATTGAGTTCTTGAGGCATGATATCCTAACTCTTAACAAGGTGGAAGACAAACAAGTTCAAAGGAAAGCGAGGTCCTACGTGAATTTGAATGATGAAATACATCAAAACAACAACCACCACTACCCTCAAAAGATGCATACCCAATGAAGAAGGGAAGGAGATCTTACGAGAGATCCACTCAGGAGCACGTGGGCATCACATGGCACCAAATACTTTCTTAGGCAAGGGTTTCCTATAAGGATTCTATAGGCCAACTACTCTTGTAGATGCCCAACAAATCATCAGGACCTATGAAGCATGCTAGTTCTTCGCCAAGCAAAACATGTGCCATCTCAGGAACTACACACAATTCTAATAACATGGCCCTTTGCGATATGCGGACTCGATTTGGTGGGAAACTCACTGAATGCATGGAGAAACTTCCATCAACTGTTTATGGCAATTGACAAGTTCACCAAGTGGATCAAGGACAAACCCGTAACGATGATCACGATCGACAAGGCAATCGAATTTATTCAAGAGATCATAAACCATTATGGGTCATGAACATCAATCACCACCGCTAACAAGCACCCAATTCATGAGAAGCAATTTGTCGAGTAATCTCTAGATCAACATCAGGTGGGCATCTATTGCCCATCCACAAACCAATGTCAAGTCGAGAGGGTCAATGGATGCATTCTCCATGGTCTCAAGCCTCGAACTTGCAACAAACTTCACAAGTTTGGGGGAAGATGTGTTAAAGAGCTTCAACCATTCCTATGGTGTCTGTGGACCACATCGAGCAAGGCGATAGGGTTCATATCCTTCTTCCCAATCTATAGGGTGGACGCTGTTCTACCCAAGGAGGTTAGCTATGCCTCTCCTTGGGTACATGAGTACAATGAGGATAGAGCCGAGCTGGCCATACAGGACTCTCTCCGTAGGCTTGATGAGTATCATGGCATAGCGCTTGTATGATCAGCCAATATCAGCAATAACTTCACTAGTACCACAACATGTCTAACCACTTAGCTTCTCCATGGGGGATTTGATCCTTTGATGTGTCTAGTCGACTAAAGACATGGGTGAATTCTCACCCCCATGGGAAGGTCCTTAGGTCATTGTTAAGGTACTATGCCTGAGAACGTACAAGGTAGCCATGATACAAGGCAAAGTTTTCAAGAACACAAGGAACATCAACCAACCATGTCGCTTCTACATGTAAGCTTGCTTTGTGGTCATGTTTTGTACCAAAATTATGATTTACATGAATAAAAGCATAACTGCTACCCTTTCAGGTGCCTAGCGAGAAACTCCCCAAAATGCTTGGGGCTACATTCACACTCAATTCTTTTGACTATTCCTTTGGGCACCTCGATAGGTTAAACTAACGGATTGAGGTGCTTAGGGACCATTTGCTCATTTAAAGATTCCTTGACAATCCGTTGTATCCTCGATATAATTATAGTAATATATCAAGACTTTAAGGGCTACTAAGATCGATGTGATGAAGAATTTAGTTCTCTCAACACCTAGATATGTTAAACTAACCTCTCGAGGTGTTGGGGGCTACCATCATCATGCTACTAAGCATCGACATCACAGAACACATAGAAGTCCTAGGCAACAGAAAATAAAAATCTTCATATGCAAATTAACATTCTTTCTACAATTGATAGATGCAATAGAGTCTACAAGCAAATTACACCCCTAATGGGGCATTATAGATAACATCCCCTACTTCTATCACTACCACAATGGCATCGGCAGTTATGCTGAAGTCCAGCAATCAAAGCCTTGACCTCTTCCCATGATGGCTCTAGGGGAACCCTGGCTCCACTTGATGCAAGTCTTTGCTGGATCAGAGCTAAGCAGCGGCTAGGGCTATGGTGGCTCCTTGATAGATGCCATGGGAGACCACCTCCATGACCCGTGCTGGCAGAGCACAAAGATGTTGCTCGAGGTTAGGCCCAATAGGACACACTGCATGGACAGCGGCGACTGCCGCCCTATAGAGGGTCATGAGGTGATCATTGTGGATAGCCACAAGGTATGCTGCACCATGGGTGTTCTCCTGAAGTCATGTCATCATTGGCCTAGCGCATGTCAGCAAGCTCACCCAAGATGGTGGTCAGCTACTCCTAGTTGGCTAAACAGAGATTAAGAAAACCTTACACTAAGGCATAACATCAGTGAAAACAAGAAGACAAGATCACACTGATGCTTATAGATGGGTTGTGCTGAGCTTTAGCAGCCATCGCCTCACACTGTGGCCGTCTCCTGCTCAGCCATGATGAGCGCCATCTCCATGGTGGATAAGCATAGCTGTAGCTAGTCTGCCACCTAGATCTCATCCCTGATTGCACAGCAGGCTAGGTCTAGCTCCCTCACCAGGGCATGGACAGTCTGACTCCTCATTGCTAGACAGTCAGAGGAGGAGGAGCCTATTGGGTTTCAGGGATTAGGTCTCTGGCTAGCATGCTGATGACGTGCCCATCTTGCTGGTGGGAAAGCATGACACAAGATGCACCATGGAGATGGCATTGTATGAGCAGAGAGCATCAGAACCACCCAAATGAAATGGAGGCCAAGATCCATTCTTACCCAAACTGCCACAGTGCGGCACGAAGATGGGGAGGACCCCTCGAAACACTCTCCTCGAGTGACTACTCCAGCGAGCACTTTTGGTTCACCATGGAACAAATCTAGAGGATGGAGCACCAGGACGAAGGAGATAGCAAGGAGGAAGGTGAGGTTCATTAGTGTGGAAAGCAATTGTACTTACTACTCGATTCTCTCCATTTTTATAGCAGGAAATGCAGGAGGCCATTTGATTTTTCTTCAAGTGCACCAGATGACTACAGGAGTTAAGCCAAGGCCATGTCCCCATGATCTTAGTGGAGCATGTTTTCCAAGAAGAACCATGCATGGGGAGATGAGCCACCAATGCTGATGCTCTGACTTCACTGAGAAGGAATTCATCCTCGTAACCATGGTGGTCGCATGGCCTAGTCACCCTAGAACCCAATGAACTATCAACCTAAGCTATTACAACCAGGTGGTTCAATACTTGGGCTGGGCATGTAACAACCCACGTTCGTTACAAACCTAGGCAATCCTTTTGACCCTCCGAGTGAGCAATCATCTAGGCTCATGGACAAATCCCTGCTACCTTGAACTAGAATGGCCATCAAGGATCGATTAGGCTTGTACCCGGAGCAACAACACAATTGGATCAAGGTTGAAAGAGTCATCCTATTAACACCATCTACACCAACGCAACCATAGCTAAGCATCCTAGGACAAGATAACTTGGCCCCAATGCCAGACCATCCAAGGGCTACATCAAATCGGCAAAGATGATAGACTATTGGACAATCCATCAGTTCTACCGAACCATCCGGTGATGCACAGGTCAGCAACAGTAAGTGACAAATGAGTTGTTGTCCACTTAAGTGGGTGGGACCTTTAACACCCCAGGTGTTAGCCACTTGCTAAGTAGTGGGTTTGAGCTCAAACATGGTAGGATAAGTGGCAATTAGGAGCTTTAGTTCCTTATCTCAAAAGTGGTGATAAAGGTGTTCAGGTCAATTTATAGGAATGTGACCAACTTGAACTTTTGGGAATAGACATAACACTCATGTGTTTAATGGTAAACCCTTTTCCAAATGTATGCCAGAGTAATGTTGAAGGTGCCCCTTTCATGTGCCTCACATCTATTTCCATCTACATTGACTATTAGAAAAGTTTCATGAAGTTTGGAGCCAAGAAGTCACATGAAATGATAAGTTATAACCTTTTCTAAAATTTCTTCATCAGGGAATGGAAACATGTGATGTTGACCAAACCTTGCCACCTTGCCCAAATAACCCTAATTGAACTCTACAACAAAAGTCATGAAGGATTGATGTTGAGCAAATGTTAAGAAAATTCCTCAATCGGTCGAGAACCCAAATTTTTAAGGTTTATCATGATGCCATGTTGACCAAGGTTAAATAATAGTTTGGAAACAAGGTATGAAGTTTGACCTTAAATAAAAAGTGTAACTTGAGTTGTGTACAACAAACTTTGTTTAAAGAACCAAGTCTAAATCTCCCTCCAAGCTTGTCTAATAAAGGCTCCAAAACTAAATCAGCTACTATTTTCTGGGCTCAATAATTCTAAATCTGGAATTCATCGTCGTTGGCATTGGCATCCTGCATTCTCCAAAATTTGATAAGTAACTTGAGTTAGTCCAAAGATAAGAGTTGGAGCTAATTCCATGGAGAAGGTATGGGGAAAATGTGACTTGAGTTTGACCTCATTTTTATCATCAAGTTTGAGTTTCCTTGATCATTGTCAATGCGCTGACATTATCAGTTTGAAGCTTAATTACCCGCTAATTCAGAGCCCTATTGACTAGAATCCCTTAAGAAATCTTGTAGACCATTAGGAGGGCAACAACTTTACTTAAGGTGCCTAGGACTGAATATACTTGGTAGATGCCATTTTTGGGACCCAAAGTTGGCCACTCTGTCGTGCACTAGCAGTCCAAAGAAATGCCCACGCGTCTTCCATGCATGGCTCCACACCCCACCTCCACTGCCACATGCCCCTGCACCCCTGCATCGATGGGGAGATGCCCATGCTCACTCTCTGCCTCTCCCACTCACTCTTGTCCTCCCTTACGCTCTCCCTCTCGCGCTGCTGCTGCTCATGAATGCGACCGCCATGGCTGAGCAGGGCCACTGCCGCTGTTCCTCTGCCTCACATGCTTGCAGGCCAAGCCAATCTTGCCTCTAGCCCCAAAGCCACTTCTCCAGCCTGGCGAAGCTCCAGCACCACCACGCCGGCCTCCCCTCTGCCGTCACGGTTCGTCGTCGCGAAGCCGCCCCGTCGTCGGTGTCTGTGCACGTGTCTAGCTGGCCTCGAGCCATCGTGGAGCGATCCTAAGGAAAAAAAGGTTGAGCATGGGCCTCTTGGTGCTCCATCACCACTCCTCGGCCACTGGAATGGCCTCCTTCTATCGGAGTCGGTGAGCTCCAGCCCATCCCCTGCTCTGATTCGCGACTAGGGGCTCACGCTTCAAATAGAAGCTTCTCCAAGGGCCTATCTGCACAACCCATAACTCATGTGAATAGTGCCTAGAAGGACCTTTTTGCTGGAATCTATTTTAGTCGAAAGTTTAGGGTCCTCAGTGCAAATGCATTTTTCTTTATCTTTTTCTCTATGCATTTAATCGATAGAAACTTTGAAAATACTTAGTAAATCATAGAAAAATCGTAAAATAGCAAATGATGATGTTTTGGAATCCTTGTGAGTAGATCTATGCAATAGAGTCATAATATGACATGTTTTAGTAGAAAGTTTTTACTGTAGAATTGCATCTATGTTTTTAGGGTTTTCTGTGGATAAATTCATATCTAAAGTTGTAGTGCTCCAATTGCTGTGAAATTTTTATGGTAGCCTACTTATGTCATGTGTTTGTTGTGGTAAAAATTTCGTGTTCATTGGATGTAATATGACTGAGTTATTGATTTAACTTGCTTATTGCTTGATAAATAGTTTTAAATGATTTATAAGTAAAATAAAGATGCAAAAATGGAAAATCTTGTTCCATTACCTTGGTCTGATGTTGTTATGTCAGATTGATACATAATATGGCTATATGTTTATCGAAAATGTTGAGTTTTAGATTTATCTTGCTCTCACATTTCTTTTTGGAATTAAAACTTGTTTTGATTATAATGATTAATTCATAAAACCTGAGCACGTAATCTTTATACCGTAGCCTTGTTTTGACAACACCTCTCACCCATAAAAATCTCAGCTCCAAATCAGATGTTTACAACATCACCTATATTTAATATATATGTTTTATTATATAATGGGATGATTTAAGTTTGGCTACAAGATGTTCATATAGGATCCATGTGATGCTTTGATTACTAGATTTTTGGGTTAACTATTGCTTGAAAAGGGTGATCTTTGGAATGTCATGTATGTATGCTTTTATGTTAATATAACATATCATGATTATGTTGCTTATGCAAGTTTTAATCTTTATTTTAGCCCTCATTTGAATATGTGTTAATATGCTTTTCATGTTATCTATAACTGAGATTAAATAACTATGGTTATGGTAGTTTTTGATCCATGCAATTAGTTGTACATGTATGTTCTTGTTAAAGAATGAAGTGAAGCACCACTTTGCTTATGTGCTGAAAATGGCTGCATGTACAGTTCTGTGGTGGTGATATTTTCATGATGCAAATGATGTTTTCGGTGAATGTGGTGAATACCAAAGTTGTATAGAATTTCCTTATATTACTTGTCCTAAAATTTCATGATTTTAGGCCTGATGGTTTAAGAGTTATAGATTTTAGAATTTTGCTGTCAGGATTTGCATGTCTTCTAAATAGATCTGAATGATTGTATTGTTTGACTTATTTAAACATGGAATCATGTATTGGTGATGACATAAGAGTTGTACTTTTCATAGGATTTCCAAAATGTTAAAAACACATCTTTTGGGGGTCTATAACTCCAGATATGGCTGTCCTAATTTAATGTTTGAATCTGTCCAAGTCTAGAGAGAAATGCTTGTTGTAATGTTTGGCCTTGTTGGTTGTTAAATCATCTTAATATGATAATAAGTTATAGATAACTTAATAAGGTTTCTAGAATGTTAAGGTCCATGTTTGTTGGATGATTAGAACTCCAGTTATGCATTTTTGAAGTTCATGTCAGTTTTCTATCCTAATTTGTGCAGATCTGCTTATTAGTGTTTTTCAACCTTGTTAACCTTTGAATCAGCTCTATGTGTAAATAACAGAGTTGTAGAAAATTTCCTAATATTTTCATAAAGTCTAGGATCACCTTTGTTTGATGCCTATAACTCCAGTTATGGTTGAAATAAGTGCCTTCTGTGTCGTTGTCTAGATTCTGGGTATGTGCTAAGTTAATTGCTTTAGCTTACTCTTGTTTGGCTAAACATGTTTAGTTAGGTCTTCCTGGATCACTCTTCTTTTTAGGCAAGGTATAATCTATCCACCTTCCCATCAATGGTTGTATACAGTAGTATGCTTCATTGTGAATATCGACAAGATTTGTGGTTTCTAGATCTTCCGGTTGCCTCGGAATCTTACCTTTGTCAGTTGGAGGAACAGCAGCCGCTAGCTAAGCTATTTGTTATTCTATCATTTTATTAAAGCTATGCTAGTTCTTAATGGCAGATGAGAGGTTATCCATTCTATTATTTATATTTTCTAAAACTCTATCATTGGAAGCTAGTTTTTTAGATAAGCCCACCATTATTTTAGCTTGGCCAGAAATTAATTCTCTCAAGGGTGGTTGATTGAAATTATTACCTTGAGGATTACCTTGGTAGTTTAACCTTTGTTGCTGATTCCATCCTTGATTCTATTGAGGATGAAAGTAGTTGTTGTTGATGAAGTTCACATCTCATGAATATTAGGGCAGCTATTCCGTGAATGCCCAGTGTTTCCACACTCTTCACATGTCATGCAGGAATCATAAATGTGCATGACTTCTTGTTTCTCATTGGTTCGATCTTTGAGCTTCTTTATCTGTAGGTCCATCTTGGCAGATAGCATGTCTACCTCCTTGAGTTGATGCATACCTCCACCTCTCTTGTGGGTTTGAAGACGTTCTTCATTCCAGCCTTGGTTGGAGGCCATCTTCTCCACAAGAGCTGTTGCAGCTTGTATGGTGAGTGATAGGAATGCACCTCTAGCAGCAGCATCCATAGTCTCATGGGTAATGTTGGTCAACCCATGGTAGAAAATATGCATGAGTAGCCAATTCTCCATCCCATGATGAGGGCATTCTGATATATAGTCTTGGAAGCGTTCCCATGCCTAAGGGATAGATTCATCATGTTGCTGTTGAAAGATTGAAATTCTTTCACGTAGAGCATTGGTCTTGCCCGTGGGAAAGAACTTGGCTAGGAAGGCAGTGGAGCAGTTATCACATGTGGTATTTCTATCTTTGTTAGCGTGGAACCATTGCTTCGCCTTTTCCAAGAGTGAGAATGGGAAGAGGTGCAGTAGTATGGCATCTTTGGTCACTCCTTTGATGGTGAAAGTGCTGTAGATCTCTAGAAAATGTTGGAGATGAGCACTCGCATTTTCATGTGCCTTTCCACAAAACTGGCTTGCTTGCACCATATTGATGAGAGCTGGCTTGAGCTCAAATCCATTATCTCCAACATCGATTGTTGGTCCAGTACGGATGTTGGCTGTAGTTGGAGTAGAGAATTTGTGAAGAATCTTGTTGGCCATGGCTTCAAATTCTGGTGTTAAGCTTCGCCTTATTTGGTTGTCTTCTGACTCTAAAGCTAAAACTTTCTTGAGTTTAGCCTTATTTCTTTTAAGTAATGCTTCTAGATCATCAATGTAGTTTGTTAGAAGGTAAACCAGTCATACATTACACTACATAAGATACAAAAGTAGATGAAACAAGGGTAAACCTATTTGAGCAGAGGTCAATGGTTTATCTCGATCACATCAATAAGTATAAGTTTATCAATATTTCCTTTGCCTAGCTACCTTCCCCAGCAATGGCGCTAGAAATGCTTGTTGGTATTTATTAACTTGCCACTTGTTTTAGTAGCCACCTAATGTATGTCTACATCTCTTAACATTACTTTACTAGATTGTCATCCCTAGTCATGATGCCAGAGATGCTTGTTGGTACTACTTAGCATTACCACTAGAATAATACTAAGTAGTATTTTATTATTTTATGTGACTATTTATATATATATACCATTGTAGCACTTCATCCGGGAGTATTCCAGGTATCATTATTTATATTTTTACCATAGGAAAGGTCTGGCAAGGACATGTTTTGATAACTTATGGTATTGATGGAGAAGTAAATCATAGCCAATATTCTACTCACAATAGGGGTAAGTCAAGAAGTAAATGTATATATGAATGGTGCATAGTAACTAATCATTGATCACTCAGAGTCCTCCTTTCTATGGCATTAGCATGGTTAAGTAGAATATTAGAGGAATAATTCCTAAGTCATTCTTAATTACAAGTCAAAGCATACATTGATTAGTGCAATTACACTTAGTAATCATGGCTGAGATCAACTACACATAAGGGATATTACTAAGGAAGATTAAGAATAGAGCTTGTCTTTCTTCGTAACTAGATAGTACTTGTCCTATATTCAGGGAGTGGACTACAAAGGACTCAACGTGAGTGTCACATCCACGATCTACCACATGGCCTAGAATATAGGGTGCATCCATAGGTATACAACGTATAAGCACCATGCTTACGCAATGTCGACCACTCACCCCATGTACACCGGAGTGAGTGCTATATGAACTTATGCATGAATATGTTGATAATCCAACTATACTAAGCATATAATCAAAGTAGAGGAGGAACATGATAATTAGGAACATAAACGATACGAATAATGTCATAACAATTGTAGCAAACATATAAAAGTAATGAGAGATACAAAAGAGATAGGGGTATAAAGATTATACCAAGCCACGCTCTTGACACGATCAGGAATCCAAGCAAATCCTGCTGCCTCCCTCTAGACCTAGCCTAACTAGCTATGCCCTAGAATATGATGGAGCTTTGAGGATGATTAGGGTTTTTGTCTTCTCAAATGACATGCATTAGGGGGTTTGCAAGGGCTAGTATATATAGGATGGAGCATCAATCCTGAGCCCTCGGATTAAACCGATATAAATAAATGGCATAGATGCAATCCTTAGGGTGGTAGAGAACCGACGTAGCGAGGTGGAGGCTGACAAGTGGGGCCCCAGATCGGATGGCCTGAGGGTGGGACCGGCTAGCCCCACCTAGTGGCCTCTCGCCCTCTGCTTTGGTGTGGTGTCCTCTAGTGTCCTCTGAAACCTTCTAGAGTTGTTTATCCTATGGATAATCCCGATTAAGTCTGACATCTAGATCCACCTTGCCGGTTTTCTGTATAAACCCTACAGAAAATAAAGATTCACCAAAACTCATAGAATTTGTTAATTTAAACCCCTAGACCTTTGTTGGTGATCATATTTATGCCCTTATACATGTTATGTTGATGGTTTATATTAGTTGTTAACTACCGTCAACACTTAGATAGATACACGCTCAAAGCAAAACATGCTTCCTCCATCCAGAAAATACTCTATGGGGTATACATGGTGAAGAAGAAGATGGCCCACTACTTTGACTCTCACCCAATCAGCGTGGTCACCTCCTTTCCGTAGGAGAGATCATCAACAATCGACATGCAATAGGGCATATAGCCAAATGTGCTATGGAGCTAATGTCATATGACATAACGTACACACCTCATACAACCATAAAGTCTCAGGCCCTGACCGACTTCATTGCAGAGTGGACAAAGGCTCACAACAAGCTGGCTTTAGTCGACTTTGAGTATTGGAACATGTAAGTCGATGGATCCCTAATGCTTCAAGCACTACAACAAAAATAATTTTGCAAGGTAGTGTCAAAATAATAACCGAGGCGGTCACAAAATCCAATCGCCTATGAAAATGCTGGACAATTAATGAAGGTGGTTGTTTTATTTACCGAGGCACCAAAAAATGTTAGCCTTGCAAAATTGCTTAACAGAGGCGGTCAGTTTATTTATGGAGGTGGTTAGAAAATGTCTGTCTGCTTAAATTGATTTATGGAGGTGGTCATATTAAGACAACCACCTCCAAAAATAGTCTATTTTGGAGGCCGTCATCTTAAGGCAACCACATCTACAAATCCATTTTTGGAGCCAGGCAAGTATAAGGTTCACCTCTGTTAATCATGGCCGAGCCCAGTTGGCCCATCTTAGCTTCTATTTGGCTCATATAAATAAAGGACTTAGGGATTCTCTCCTGGCTCCTGCACTCTTTCTCTCAGCTCTCCTACACTCTCTCAGCCCAAATCGCATGGTGCTCCTCTCTCCCCCTATCATGGCACCCCTGCCTCTCCTCCTCGGTGAGTAGCGGCTACGGACCCAAGCAGCGGGGGCCACACCTACCCGTCTGACACCCCGATAGCGGGTCACCACGCCCATCCTTCCAACAAGCGCCCTCTAGGTGGTGGTGTGGATTTGGTGAGTGGGTGGAGGATCCGGCGAGCGGGTGGCACCCGCCCCTCTCCTCTCCCTCTCCCCCACATGCAGCAACGCCCTTAGCGAGCGAGTGGCCTGATCTAGCGTGTGGGTAGCCCCTTGCTCTAGCGAGCGGCTCACCTCTAGACTAGTGACTCGAGCGGATTCGGCAAGCAGGCAGCCTTCTCTGGCTAGCAGCATGCCCTGAGGCCAATGACCTGAGCAGATCTCATGCATGTGGCCTCCATTGGTGAGCAGGAGGCCTCCTCTAGCAAGCAGATCAATGGTAGCGGTATGCAGGGGCGACGGCATGAGGCTCAGTTCTAGGCCTGGTTGGGCTATGGGCTTTTTCTTTTTTTTATTTGATTTCCACAGGCAAGCATTTGATCCACCTTGGTAAATAATGATTAAACAAGACCTATAGACCAAGGCAGATGTGATGCTCACCTTAGTTAACCCTGTTTACATCAGAATTTGGAAGAAGAGTTGCAGGGATTTGGAAGCTCCCAAAAATCATGTCATCGAGGAATCAGCTGCGTGGAGATCGGAGCTAGTTGATTCGGACGCACCAGAATTGACTTTCTTTAGATAGCACCGACAGGTGACGATAGAGGCTACGATCGGCATTGGGGCGAGACATGTTGGACACTACAAAAAGGGAAAGATTAGAGTCCAAGTTATCTTAAATTAGGAATGTTTTCATTATGCCAAAGATTGTATTGAGTCATACTCGAGTAAGGTTCATGTTTAGACTTCAGGTATAAATATCAAACCCCGGCTATTGTAAAGGCATCAACTAATCAAATACAAAGTCAATTACTTTTTTTAGCTTCGGCCACCCCTTAGGAGTAGGAGTAGAGTAGATCTCGGTGAGTTCTTTAGCAAGTATGGCTGCATCGATCCGGTCGACCTCCACTGCTTGTCTATAAGTACCGTCATGATTTATACCTCTGTTCATATGGCTGCATCGATCTGGTCAACCCCCACTATGACTCTGGTATAGGCTAGTTATCGACTCTTGTCTAATTCAAGTATGGCCTAGGTGATTCTGCCTCACACCCCACTGCTTGAATTAGATCAAGGTCAAGTTATCGGCTCTACCTTAGCATGGCAGTCTTTGGTAGATTCATTAAGTCACCGATATTGCTTATTGCTTTCATTGTTTATCTAATTACAGCAATATCATTCTGCCCGATTGAGATTGATCTGCATTGGCCTTACATCTTGTTTAACTCATTGTTTGCTAATTTAAAACTGATCTAATCTACATCTTAAGCGATGAGTTATGTTTTTATCGGTTGTTTTGCGTCAATCTTAATCGTGCATAGCGTGCGGTTAAGGCATGTCCGATCTTGAGTAGATCTATTAGCTAATGAAAACCGTTCCATGGCCCATCATCATGGCCTGTGGGATTCTACCTCTCACCCCACTGTTGGCACCGTGGAGTGGGGATCGTTAGTTGGTAGAACCGTTCTTGAGAATGCATGACCTTAACTATGTGCTATGCCTGAATCAGCTGTTTAGCCGATATCGAATGCTTTCATGAATAGTTCACATTATGAGATCGTTGAAGTATAGATAAGTTGAAAGATATGTTAGCCCCATGATCTTGTTATTGTATTATGGCCTGCATGATTCTGCCTCATGCCCCACTGATATTAGTAATGAGTTAGGGTCATTGAGTTTATTGTTGTTTCTACGACCTGCATGATTCTGCCTCATGCCCCACTAGTCATGACGATAGATGAGATCTAACATGTTCATTAAATTTATTTTTATTAAATGGTTAAGTGATGTTGAATTGTTTCTTTATATAAAAAGGAGTTCGGCTACTTATAATCATTGGCTCAGTACAAACCGATCACTGTTGATACCTTATTGCCATTGATTAATATTTGCTTAAATAACATTTATCTTGAATGATAACCGATTCTTCTTATACAACCCTATGAGCTTTAACCGATTCATTCTTGTAAATATGCTAGGATCGACTATTTAGTCGATCTCCTCTCATATCGGCTCTCAGAGCCGCACATTCGGGACTGTCTGGCAACACCGGCACGTTCCGCCCTTAATTACTGATGAGCTTTCTCTCCTTGTCAATTACAGGGTCAAATTGACTGGCATGTCTTGGGAGGATTGCGCAGGACCGACCACCCTTGCACTGAAGCTAGGCGGATCTGCTCCATCGAGCGGACCCTTCCGGCTTGCTACGTGTGTCCTCGGCACAGAGACGAAAATTTTGTGTTGACAAACCCATTTTGCCTGCCTCAGTAAAAAAATCTATAGTAGTGAAGGAGCAGGAGCGGGAGTCATTCTGGTCTCCCCTAGTAGGAACCACATGATGTATGTGCTTCACTTTTGTTTTGAGGGAGCCACTAAGAATGTAGCCAAGTATGAGGCCTTGCTGCATGGATTGTGTACCGCAACCACTCTCGATGTTCGGAGGCTAGTTGGGTTGGGAGATTCTGAGCTCATGGTCAATCAAGTGATGAAGGCCTCAGCATGCTGAGACCACAAGATGGAGGCTTACTATGTAGATGTTTAGAAACTCAAAGTCAGGTTCAATGTCATGGAGCTACATCATATCCCTCAAAAGGAGAATGAGGAAGCCGACAACCTTGCAAGGCTAGGCTCAACTTAGGACACCCTCCCGAGTGGTGCATTCCTTGACATACTCACTAAGCCATCTATTTGCTTAGAGGCTAAACATGAGGAACCACCCAAAGAAAGTACACAAGCAAGCCTGTAGGTGGTGGTTGCAAACCCAAACTAGGCACAACCACTCATTGAGTTCTTGAGGCATGATATCCTAACTCTTAACAAGGTGGAAGACAAACAAGTTCAAAGGAAAGCGAGGTCCTACGTGAATTTGAATGATGAAATACATCAAAACAACAACCACCACTACCCTCAAAAGATGCATACCCAATGAAGAAGGGAAGGAGATCTTACGAGAGATCCACTCAGGAGCACGTGGGCATCACATGGCACCAAATACTTTCTTAGGCAAGGGTTTCCTATAAGGATTCTATAGGCCAACTACTCTTGTAGATGCCCAACAAATCATCAGGACCTATGAAGCATGCTAGTTCTTCGCCAAGCAAAACATGTGCCATCTCAGGAACTACACACAATTCTAATAACATGGCCCTTTGCGATATGCGGACTCGATTTGGTTGGGAAACTCACGAATGCATGGAGAAACTTCCATCAACTGTTTATGGCAATTGACAAGTTCACCAAGTGGATCAAGGACAAACCCGTAACGATGATCACGATCGACAAGGCAATCGAATTTATTCAAGAGATCATAAACCATTATGGGTCATGAACATCATCACCACCGATAACAACACCCAATTCATGAGAAGCAAATTTGTCGAGTTAATCTCTAGATCAACATCAGGTGGGCATCTATTGCCCATCCACAAACCAATGGTCAAGTCGAGAGGGTCAATGGATGCATTCTCCATGGTCTCAAGCCTCGAACTTGCAACAAACTTCACAAGTTTGGGGGAAGATGTGTTAAAGAGCTTCAACCATTCCTATGGTGTCTGTGGACCACATCGAGCAAGGCGATAGGGTTCATATCCTTCTTCCCAATCTATAGGGTGGACGCTGTTCTACCCAAGGAGGTTAGCTATGCCTCTCCTTGGGTACATGAGTACAATGAGGATAGAGCCGAGCTGGCCATACAGGACTCTCTCCGTAGGCTTGATGAGTATCATGGCATAGCGCTTGTATGATCAGCCAAATATCAGCAATAACTTCACTAGTACCACAACATGTCTAACCACTTAGCTTCTCCATGGGGGATTTGATCCTTTGATGTGTCTAGTCGACTAAAGACATGGGTGAATTCTCACCCCCATGGGAAGGTCCTTAGGTCATTGTTAAGGTACTATGCCTGAGAACGTACAAGGTAGCCATGATACAAGGCAAAGTTTTCAAGAACACAAGGAACATCAACCAACCATGTCGCTTCTACATGTAAGCTTGCTTTGTGGTCATGTTTTGTACCAAAATTATGATTTACATGAATAAAAGCATAACTGCTACCCTTTCAGGTGCCTAGCGAGAAACTCCCCAAAATGCTTGGGGCTACATTCACACTCAATTCTTTTGACTATTCCTTTGGGCACCTCGATAGGTTAAACTAACGGATTGAGGTGCTTAGGGACCATTTGCTCATTTAAAGATTCCTTGACAATCCGTTGTATCCTCGATATAATTATAGTAATATATCAAGACTTTAAGGGGCTACTAAGATCGATGTGATGAAGAATTTAGTTCTCTCAACACCTAGATATGTTAAACTAACCTCTCGAGGTGTTTGGGGGCTACCATCATCATGCTACTAAGCATCGACATCACAGAACACATAGAAGTCCTAGGCAACAGAAAATAAAAATCTTCATATGCAAATTAACATTCTTTCTACAATTGATAGATGCAATAGAGTCTACAAGCAAATTACACCCCAATGGGGCATTATAGATAACATCCCCTACTTCTATCGCTACCACAATGGCATCGGCAGTGATGCTGAAGTCCGCAATCAAAGCCTTGACCTCTTCCCATGATGGCTCCAATGGGAACCCTGGCTCCACTTGATGCAAGTCTTTGCTGGATCAGAGCTAGGCGGCGGCTAGGGCTGTGGTGGCTCCTTAACAGATGCCATGGGAGACCACCTCCATGACCCGTGCTGGCAGAGCACAAAGACGTTGCTCGAGGTTAGGCCCGATAGGAGACACTGCATGGACAGCGGCGACTGCCGCCCTATAGAGGGTCGTGAGGTGATCATTGTGGATAGCCACAAGGTATGCTGCACCATGGGTGTTCTCCTAAGTCATGTCATCATTGGCCTAGCGCATGTCGGCAAGCTCACCCAAGACAGTGGTCAGCTACTCCTAGTTGGCTAAACAGAGATCAAGAAAACCTTACACTAAGGCATAACATCAGTGAAAACAAGAAGACAAGATCACACTGATGCTTATAGATGGGTTGTGCTTGAGCTTTAGCAGCCATTGCCTCACACTACGGCCGTCTCCTGCTCGGCCATGACGAGCGCCATCTCCATGGTGGATAAGCATAGCTATAGCTGGTCTGCCACCTAGCTCTCATCCCTGATTGCACAACGGGCTAGGTCCAGCTCCCTCGCCAGGGCATGGACGTCTGACTCCTCATTGCTAGATAAGTCAGAGGAGGAGGAGCCTATTGGGTTTAGGGATTAGGGCTCTAGCTAGCATGCTGATGACGTGCCCATCTTGCTGGTGGGAAAGCATGACACAAGATGCGCCATGGAGATGGCATTGTATGAGCAGAGAGCATCAGAACCACCCAAATGAAATGGAGGCCAAGATCCATTCTTACCCAAACTGCCACAGTGCGGCACGAAGATGGGGAGGACCCCTCGAAACACTCTCCTCGAGTGACTACTCCAGCGAGCACTTCTGGTTCACCATGGAACAAATCTAGAGGATGGAGCACCAGGACGAAGGAGATAGCAAGGAGGAAGGTGAGGTTCATTAGTGTGGAAAGCAATTGTACTTACTACTCGATTCTCTCCATTTTTATAGCAGGAAATGTGAGGAGGCCATTTGATTTTTCTTCAAGTGCACTAGATGACTACAGGAGTTAAGCCGAGGCCACGTCCCCATGATCTTAGTGGAGCATGTTTTCCAAGAAGAACCATGCATGGGGAGATGAGCCACCAATGCTGATGCTCTGACTTCACTGAGAAGGAATTCATCCTCATAACCATGGTGGTCGCATGGCCTAGTCACCCTAGAACCCAACGAACTATCAACCTAAGCTATTACAACCAGGTGGTTCAATACTTGGGCTGGGCGTGTAACAACCCACGTTCGTTACAACCTAGGCAATCCTTTTGACCCTCCGAGTGAGCAATCATCTAGGCTCATGGACAAATCCCTGCTACCTTGAACTAGAATGGCCATGAAGGATCTACCAAAAAGGAACCTGCAATCATCTCCGGATAACTACGATCAGGCTTGTACCCGGACCAACAACACAATTGGATCAAGGTTGAAAGAGTCATCCTATTAACACCATCTACACCAATGCAACCATAGCTAAGCATCCTAGGACAAGATAACTTGGCCCCAATGCCAGACCATCCAAGGGCTACATCAATTCGGCAAAGATGATAGACTACCGAACAATCCATCAGTTCTACCATACCATCCAGTGACGCACAGGTCAGCAACAGTAAGTGAGAAATGAGTTGTTGTCCACTTAAGTGGGTGGGACCTTTAACACCCTAGGTGTTAGCCACTTGCTAAGTAGTGGGTTTGAGCTCAAACACGGTAGGATAAGTGGCAATTAGGAGCTTTAGTTCCTTATCTCGAAAGTGGTGATAAAGGTGTTCAGGTCAATTTATAGGAATGTGACCAACTTGAACTTTTGGGAATAGACATAACACTCATGTGTTTAATGGTAAACCCTTTTCCAAATGTATGCCTGAGTAATGTTGAAGGTGCCCCTTTCATGTGCCTCACATCTATTTCCATCTACATTGACTATTGGAAAAGTTTCATGAAGTTTGGAGCCAAGAAGTCACATGAAATGATAAGTTATAACCTTTTGTAAAATTTCTTCGTCAGGGAATGGAAACATGTGATGTTGACCAAACCTTGCCACCTTGCCCAAATAACCCTAATTGAACTCTACAACAAAAGTCATGAAGGATTGATGTTGAGCAAAAGTTAAGAAAATTCCTCAATCGGTCGAGAACCCAAATTTTTAAGGTTTATCATGATACCACGTTGACAAAGGTTAAATAATAGTTTGGAAACAAGGTATGAAGTTTGACCTTAAATAAAAAGTGTAACTTGAGTTGTGTACAACAAACTTTGTTTAAAGAACCAAGTCTAAATCTCCCTCCAAGCTTGTCTAATAAAGGCTCCAAAACTAAATCAGCTATTGTTTTCTGGGCTCAATAATTCTAAATCCAAAATTCATCATCGTTGGCATTGGCATCCTGCATTCTCCAAAATTTGATAAGCAACTTGAGTTGGTCCAAAAATAAGAGTTGGAGCTAATTCCATGGAGAAGGTATGGGAAAAATGTGACTTGAGTTTGACCTCATTTTTATCATCAAGTTTGAGTTTCCTTGATCATTGTCAATGCGCTGACATTATCAGTTTGAAGCTTAATTACCTACTGATTCAGAGCCCTATTGACTAGAATCCCTTAAGAAATCTTGTAGACCATTAGGAGGGCAACAACTTTGCTTAAGGTGCCTAGGACTGAATATGCTTGGAAGATGCCATTTTTGGGACCCAAAGTTGGGCACTCTGTCGTGCACTAGCAGTCCAAAGAAATGCCCATGCGTCTTCCATGCATGGCTCCACACCCCACCTCCACTGCCACATGCCCCTACACCCCTACATCGATGGGGAGATGCCCATGCTCACTCTCTGCCTCTCCCACTCGCTCTCGTCCTCCCTTGCGCTCTCCCTCTCGTGCTGCTGCTGCTCATGAATGCGACCGCCATGGCTAAGCAGGGCCACTGCCGCCGTTCCTCTGCCTCACGTGCTTGCAGGCCAAGCCAATCTTGCCTCTAGCCCCAAAGCCACTTCTCTAGCCTAGCGAAGCTCCAGCACCACCATGCCGGCCTCCCCTCCGCCGTCGCGGTTCATCGTCGCGAAGCCGCCCCGTCGTCGGTGTCTGTGTGCATGTCCAGCTGGCCTCGAGCCATCGTGGAGCGATCCTAAGGAAAAAAAGGTTGAGCATGGGCCTCTTGGTGCTCCATCACCACTCCTTGGCCACTGGAATGGCCTCCTTCTATCAGAGTCGGTGAGCTCCAGCCCGTCCCCTGCTCTGATTCACGACTAGGGGCTCACGCTTCAAATAGAAGCTTCTCCAAGGGCCTATCTGCACAACCCATAACTCATGTGAATAGTGCCTAGAAGGACCTTTTTGCTGGAATCTATTTTAGTCGAAAGTTTAGGGTCCTCAGTGCAAATGCATTTTTCTTTATCTTTTTCTCTATGCATTTAATCAGTAGAAACTTTGAAAATACTTAGTAAATCATAGAAAAATCATAAAATAGCAAATGATAATGTTTTGGAATCCTTGTGAGTAGATCTATGCAGTAGAGTCATAATATGACATGTTTTAGTAGAAAGTTTTTACTGTAGAATTGCATCTATGTTTTTAGGGTTTTCTGTGGATAAATTCATATCTAAAGTTGTAGTGCTCCAATTGCTGTGAAAATTTTATGGTAGCCTACTTATGTCATGTGTTTGTTGTGGTAAAAATTTCGTGTTCATTGGTTGTAATATGACTAAGTTATTGATTTAACTTGCTTAGTGCTTGATAAATAGTTTTAAATGATTTATAATTAAAATAAAGATGCAAAAATGGAAAATGTTGTTCCATTACCTTGGTCTGATGTTGTTATGTCAGATTGATACATAATATGGCTATATGTTTATCGAAAATGTTGAGTTTTAGATTTATCTTGCTCTCACATTTCTTTTTGGAATTAAAACTTGTTTTGATTATAATGATTAATTCATAAAACCTGAGCACGTAATCTTTATGCCGTAGCCTTGTTTTGACAACACCTCTCACCCATAAAAATCTCAGCTGCAAATCAGATGTTTACAACATCACCTATATTTAATATATATGTTTTATTATATAATGGGATGATTTAAGTTTGGCTACAAGATGTTCATATATGATCCATGTGATGCTTTGATTACTAGATTTTTGGGTTAACCATTGCTTGAAAAGGGTGATCTTTGGAATGTCATGTATGTATGCTTTTATGTTAATATAACACATCATGATTATGTTGCTTATGCAAGTTTTAATCTTTATTTTAGCCCTCATTTGAATATGTGTTAATATGCTTTTCATGTTATCTATAACTGAGATTAAATAACTATGGTTATGGTAGTTTTTGATCCATGCAATTAGTTGTACATGTATGTTCTTGTTAAAGAATGAAGTGAAGCACCACTTTGCTTATGTGCTAAAAATGGCTGCATGTACAGTTCTGTGGTGGTGATATTTTCATGATGCAAATGATGTTTTCGGTGAATGTGGTGAATACCAAAGTTGTATAGAATTTCCTTATATTACTTGTCCTAAAATTTCATGATTTTAGGCCTGATGGTTTAAGAGTTATAGATTTTAGAATTTTGCTGTCAGGATTTGCATGTCCTCTAAATAGATCTGAATGATTGTATTGTTTGACTTATTTAAACATGGAATCATGTATTGGTGATGACATAAGAGTTGTACTTTTCATAGGATTTCCAAAATGTTAAAAAACACATCTTTTGGGGGTCTATAACTCCAGATATGGCTGTCCTAATTTAATGTTTGAATCTATCCAAGTCCAGAGAGAAATGCTTGTTGTAATGTTTGGCCTTGTTGGTTGTTAAATCATCTTAATATGATAATAAGTTATAGATAACTTAATAAGGTTTCTAGAATGTTAGGGTCCATGTTTGTTGGATGATTAGAACTCCAGTTATGCATTTCTGAAGTTCATGTCAGTTTTCTATCCTAATTTGTGCAGATCTGCTTGTTAGTGTTTTTCAACCTTGTTAACCTTTGAATCAGCTCTATGTGTAAATAACAGAGTTGTAGAAAATTTCCTAATATTTTCATAAAGTCTAGGATCACCTTTGTTTGATGCCTATAACTCCAGTTATGGTTGAAATAAGTGCCTTCTATGTCATTGTCTAGATTCTGGGTATGTGCTAAGTTAATTGCTTTAGCTTACTCTTGTTTGGCTAAACATGTTTAGTTAGTTCTTGATTGATAAATTGTTATAATGGCTAAACTTAAGTTAACTTGTGTGCCATGCTTGATATGCTTGCTTTCTTTCTATAATAGATTGTGCGATGTTTAGTTAAATAACTCTAGGTGCCTATACTTATTTGGTGTGATCTTGTGCTGGTCTTGAATGCTTTGTGATGCATCATGTTTTGCCTCCTTTCGGTTCATACATTTGCATCGTGCATCTCATTTAGGTATGCTAGATGAACCACACATAGACGTGAAGCATAGGATGTTGGAGTTGAACTAGAAAACGGTGTTGCTGGATTAGTCCTGAAGATGGTGTGTTGGTGGACGTATCTAGAAGATGGAAGGACCCTGGGAGTACATGCCTGAACTAGAGATGCTCACCAAGCGAGTGTCATCTAACAATCATTGATCTAGTGTTGGATCCCAGGCAAGCCTGGAGCATCCTAAGTCTCCTACCCTCTCTTTTTATAAATGCACATAAGTATAATTTTTTGTATGCTGCATTAGGTGATTGGAGTTGAATGAAATCATTGGTCCATATTCCCTACCTTGTCCACTATATATAAATACCTGAACCCTTACTAGTATGAGTAGGACGTTCTATACTTAGCCATGCTTAGACTGGTAGAAGTGAGTGATTTCCAGTCACCTGCAATATAGGTAGATACTTGGTCACGGTTGGCTATATTTGCTATTGTGGAAAATAACCATGTGATGATGAATAAATGGAGACCAGACGAGATCTGGTGATTGAGAGGCAGCAGGACATGCAGGTCTTGTGTGCATATTTATCCTGTCTGTGTCGGTTAAGGACCACATCGTTGAAGGCCCTCTTGTCATTTTGAACGCAACCTCTCACTTAGTTGGCCAGATAACTCGTTCCGACCGTGAAGCCGAGTAGCTCAACTCAGACCCGGAGTTGTTCTGTCCAAGGGTGCACACTGGAGGAAGTAAGGATGTGCGGGGACATGGATATGAGAACATGGACAGCCTGGGCCTGAGCGTCCTATCAACCAGTTGGTCCCTGAGTGTATGACGCTGATCAAACCCACAAAATGAGACCTGAGTTGTACCAAAGGTGACCCGACGCGACCTCGATGGGGGGAGTGTGGGTTTGTGTTAGGATTTTGCCTAGCTGGTTGTAATCAATTTGAATTTCCATCTCTCTTGGATAGTGAGAAACTTGACTGAGCCCCCCTCATTATAGTAATACTAGATGGAACATGATGGTTATGATGATTATATGATGAACTGGATATGGTTACTAATGTGCTTTAGCTTAAGAAAGTGATTGCTCTAGAATAGGTGCAAAGTTAGCCATAATAAGCTTCACTAAACTTGATGCTAAAATATTGACTAAAAGATAAGGACTCATGATAGTAATGCTCTTTTTGCAAAGTTATGCTATCCAACTAGCTCCACGAAATAAGCCTTGCATATCCTTGAGAGTCTTTTTATTTCTCTCCTGACGGGTAAGTCTCGCAGAGTACATTCGAGTACTCAAGGTTTATTCCACCATGTTGCAGGTGAAGTTCTCAGCATGCTAAAGATGGTGGCTAACCATCGGTGGGCTCAATGACTCTATACTTATTTCTCATCTATATGCTATTGTTGGAGGATGTCACTTATGTTAGCAATATATTTGGGACTTAGGCTATTGTAATCATTTCAAGCTATGTTGTTTTCTCCAAATCAGATTTAAACTTGATATTGTATTAGTTATTGTGAACTCAATTGTAATATTATTCTGCTACAAACTCCGTGTATGTGATGTGTATTTGGTTAATCGCGTGATCTTGGTTGTGATGTTGATTTACCGAGGTCCTTCATGACAGTCAGTGGAATACCGGGTTTATATAAGTGCAAGTGTGTGCGTGCCAACGTGTTAAGCGGGGGCAGCTGTGCTTGAGCTTGTATAAATTGGATGGTTCTATCATAGGACCCACATGTTAGCATGAAATGGAAGGGATATCTCCTTGCTGAAGCCACACCCTTTCACTCATCCTCTCATTTGCAACACTCACTCTCTCTCTCTCTCTACTCACTCAAGAACAAGCAAGAACCCTAAAAGCTAGAGAGGGGAGAGATTGGAGAAGGGATTGAAGAAGATGAAGGAAAGGAACAAGGGAAGCACCAACAACAGCCCATGGACACCTGTCACCCCTCAACCCCTTCATGGTAAGCTCCAGAAGTTCTTATCTAGTTCAATCACCTAATGAGTTCATGGATAGTCCTTTGAACCCTCTTTTTTGGTATATGGCAAGAGATAGTTCATATGGAGCCAAGCCAACTCATGGATAAGAAGCAAGAGTGGAGAAGGTTTGGATCTTCAACCTTTTCACTATGGAAGCTCTCAGATCTCAGGGCTCAGGTCCTTATCTTAATCTCATTGTTCATCCTCAAGTTCTTGAATCTCTAAGTTTGATCTTAATCCATAGCCACACTTAGCAAAACAAGCTCAAACCCTAGCTATCCTGAGTCTAGTGAACCACCTAAACTATCCTAAAGATATCTTGTCATGGGCGGTGCATGGCACGCTTACACGGGGCAGAGGTTGTCACTATATTATCATCGCGAGGGCCCTAGGAGCGCACGTAGCAACTCCTCTTCAGGATCTTTACATTGAGTTACACACACATTCCCGATGCAAGGCACACCAAACAACTTGATCGATCACACACTTAAGTCTCCAACACTTAACTAAAACATTATTGACAACAACATAAGATTAAGATAAGAAACGACTACTAACAATACCACTCTATTTAACTAATATCTTCTATCTAGGTTACAACTCAATTCACTCTGTTACTCATCGGATTACTCATAGCTTATCGTGGAGAACTTCCAAGGTCTACTAACCATCGCACTCATCGAGGATAGTCTTGGAGGAAAACCTTCACAACCAATAAAACAACTTAACGGCAACACCATGAGTACATTTCGTACTCATAGGACTTAATTCCAACACATAGGTATTTGGTGGATGCAAAGGTAACTTATCAGGCATTTGTATATTTGCAGAAAGGAATGGCATTTATTAAGAATATGTCATGCTATGCTCCAATAATTAAAACAAGAGTAGTCATGCTATCATATATAAATCAAGATGATCATATTCCATTAGTTATGCTACCATGGGTATAGAAAGTAGGAACAACTAAATGGTTTTGTCCCGAAGGACTTGAGGCTTTCAAACTCTGCAGAGGTGCATAGCTGTGCCCACACAGAAAATGGGACTAACCACCATACACCGGGTCCGGTAGTAAGGGTTGCCTCAGGTTCTCCAACCTTTCTGAAAGGTCCTAATGGCTAGAGGGGGGTGAATAGCCTATTAAAAATTTCTACAACAACACTTAACAAACCGGTTAGACAATTATGAGGCGAAGCAAGTGTTGCGCTAGCCTACTAAAAAATGCAAGCCACCTACCACAGTTCTAGTTTATATAGTTTCTATCCACACAATAGCTATGACACTACACTAAGTTAGTGTGCTATCAAAAGCTAACTAAAGAGCCACACTAACCAAACTAACAAGATCTCACAACTAGCTACACTAAAGAGCTTGACAACTAGATTACGATAATGTAAAGAGAGTGAGCAATTTGTTTATACCGCTGTGTCAAAGAAGGAGCCAATCAATCACAAGAATGAATACCAATGAAGACCAATCACCTTGGAATCAAATGATGAACACAATAATTTTTAACGAGGTTCACTTGCTTGCCGGCAAGCTACTCCTCGTTGTGGCGATTCACTCACTTGGAGGTTCACGCGCTAATTGGCATCACACGCCAAACCCTCGATAGGGTGCCGCACAACCAACACAAGATGAGGATCACACAAGCCATGAGCAATCCACTAGAGTACCTTTTGGCTCTCCGTCAGGGAAAGGTCAAGAACCCCTCACAATCACCACGATCGGAGCCGGAGACAATCACCAACCTCCGCTCGATGATCCTCGCTCCACCAAGCTGTCTAGGTGGCGGCAACCACCAAGAGTAACAAGCGAATCCCACAATGAAACACTAACACCAAGTGCCTCTAGATGCAAACACTCAAGCAATGCACTTGGATTCTCTCCCAATCACACAAAGATGATGAATCAATGATGGAGATGAGTGGGAGGGCTTTAGCTAAGCTCACAAGGTTGCTATGTCAATGAAAATGGCCAAAGGTGTGAGCTTCAACCGGCCATGGGGCTTAAATAGAAGCCCCCACAAAATAGAGCCGTTGTACCCCTTCACTGGGCACAACACGGGGTGACCGGACGCTCTGGTCATATCGACCAGACACTGGACCTCAGACACTACCTATTGATAATTAATCTTCTCTTGATTGATAGCTCTGATCCTAGTGGACATATGAATTAGGGTTTCTGGCCTTTAGGCTCTCAGGATCAAATGCATGGATGCCCTAGAGGGGGGGTATAGGTAGGTATATATAGGGCCCTTCAAGCAACCTAGACCCTCGGATCAAACCGACTTAAAAGGATGGCATAGATGCAAACCCTAAGGTGGTAGAGAACCAACATAGCGAAGAGGGACCGCTAGGTGGGGCCCATAGGCTAGCTGGCCTGACAGTGGGGCCGGCCGGCCCCACATGTCATGGACATGTGGCCAACTTTGGTGATTTGCCTTCTGGAGTCTTCTAGAGTCTTCCCATGTAGGTACCGTAGCGGATTTATGTGATTTCCTTTAATGAATAGCTCCTCCTTGGTGGTTTTCTGATTAAATCCTGTTGAAAACACAAATTCACTGAAACTCATGGAAATTGTCAGTTTAAACCCCTAAGTCTATGTTGTTGATCTATTTTAATCTTTTATGCAAGGTGTATTAACGATTTGTGATGAATGTTAACTACCATCAACAAACTCCCCCACACTTAGGCTTTTACTCGTCCTCAATAAAAGGATGGATTTCTTAAGACATAACCTTAGGGTAAGACATCAACATAAAACCATTCTCAGTCATTCATGCACTACAGGATTCAAAGTGTCTACCATAAAACTTTGGGTGGTTGAAGAACAGAACAACTTGAAACAAATCACCATCTTCCTTCAGTCAAGTCAATTGGAGAAACATTTTAAGATTTTTGAAAACAAAACATAGCTTACATTCTCCTTTTGTGATACTCTCAAATCACTCAATATATGTAGTATTTTTTGGATCCTCACCAAAGCATAGATGATTTTGCCTTCCTTTTTTTTACTTCTAAAAAGCTTATGTGGAGCTCAGGTAGGAATAAATATGAGAACATACTTGCATTGCATATATTGTAAAGGCAAAACAAGGATCCAAGGAGAAAAATGTCATACTCTTAGATCAAGATGTGCATGAGTGTGGATATATATGGTGGCTAACCTAATTCTACTATGCTCCTTGAAACATATCTCTCTTGATTGAAACTTGAAAATACTTTGCAAGAAAACATGGGCTATCTTATTCATTTTTCTTTCTCTCTTTTTTCATTTGGGCATCTAAGTACCCATTGTTTTAAATATCTCAGACACTTTTCTATTTTTCAATACTTTTCTTTTTTATGAATAACTTTTGCATAGACCATGCCTGTTTTCTGCAATTGAAACTTTTCAAGAGAGACATTTATAAGAACTTGGAGCATTTATCCTATCAATCATATTTTTGTGTCTATTCCCAATATAGGAGTAGAACATTTTTGGGTGGATGGAAAACATGCTTGTTGTGTACTCCCAGTGTAGGAGCAGCAGATATATGTGGAGTGTACGTGATCTTTATCTTGAAAGCATGATAAGTTTCTCAACAAGGGTCACAAGGTTTGACCAAACTCAATATAATGGCAAGTAGTATATGTAGAAGGTTTCCTAGTCTATCATATCATGTTTGGCTCTGGTAGGACTTTGCTTTACCACAAAGGAGAGGTGTAGCTATTGTTTACACCAAAATTTGGGAAGAAGAACATGCAAACTCAAAACTTCCAAGATTGAGTCATCAAGGAATCGATTGCATAAGGATCGATATTAGCAGATTCAGATGCGGCACTAGGATCGGCTCTCTTTGGATGACATTAGTAGATAGCGTCAATGAGCTACAGCTGGCGTTGGGAAAGACATGTAGGACTCTACAAAAAGGGAAAGATTAGGGTCCAAGTTATCTCAAGTTAGGAATGTTTTCTCTTATGCCGAAGATTGTAATGAGTCATACTTGAGTAGGATTCATGCTTAGGTTCTAGGTATAAATATTGGACCTCGGCTATTGTAAAAGAAGATTCAATCAATCAATACCAATTACTCTTTTTGGCTTCACGCCAACCCTTAGGAGTAGTAGTGTAGATCTTGGCAAGTTCTTCAATAAGCAGGGCTGCATCGGTCCAGCCGACCTCTATCTTATCTGTGAGTATCGTCATGGCTTATACTTCTATTCATAAGGCTGCATCGGTTAAGTTCAACCTCCACTACGAGCTCTAGCATAAGCTAGTTATCGTTTCTTATCTAGTTCAAGTACGGCTACATCGGTTAACTTTGACCTCCACTGCTCGAATTAGATTAAGGTCAAGTTATCGACTCTACCTAAGGGTGGCATCCTTCTGGTAGATTCATTAAGTTACCAATCTTGCTGATGTTCTTATTGTCATTAGTTTTCAGCAATATCAACCTGCCCGATCGAGATCGATCTAGATCGGCCTCACATCCTTTTATCCATCGATTATTTTGTTACATTGTGATGGTTCTTACTTTAAATGACGGATTATGTTTCATTGGCCATTCTGCTTTGATCTTGGTCATGCATAGTACGCGGTCAAGGCATGGCTGATCTTGAGAAGGTTTACATGCTAGTTGAATCTGGTCCATAGCTTGCTATTATGGATCTATCGATCCGGTCGACCCCCACTATTAGTAGTTTAGATCGGAGGATGCTAGCCGGTAGATTTGCTTTCAACCAAGCATGACCCTGGCTATTTGCTATGCCCGCATCGGCTAAATAGCCGATCGCCTATGCTTTAACGCTTATAGTGTGTCTCCATGATTCTATTAAATGTGAATAGATATATTTACTTTAAAGGGTTGGTTTGTTGTCTTTATCACGACTACCATCGATCTAGTCGAACCCCACTATTAAAGATAACAGGGTAGGTCTGATGAGTTCATCAATCTGTCCATGTTAAATAGTCAATTATTCACATGTTGTAGTCCCTTTTCTACCTGAATCGGCTATTTCAGCCAATTCGCTTGTGCTTTCACACATATAGCATGCCTTTTAGAAAACCTATCAATGTATAGACAGTTTTATGGATTCTTTGGTTTTAGTTTGTTATTATTATCATAGATGTCATCGATCCGGTCGAACCTCACTATTGATAGTAACAGATTAGATTCAGAACGTTTGTAGGTCCATTTATACTAGATAGTCGATTTGTTCGCATGTTATATCATTTCTTGTTAGATTCATCGGCTCAATGCTTTACACTGGTAACATCCACCTAGCTGATGATTTTACTTATATCTATGTGCATCGTACTTGTCATCATAAAATCAATCGCAACCTATTAGCTTTACAGTCCTTAACAGCTGATTTCTTCATGTATCGGCTGTTTAGTCGATTTTTTCCGTCTAGCTACTCCCAAAGTGGTACACTTGGAACTGTCTGGGCAAGACCGGCATGTTCCACCTTAAATTACTGATAAACTTTCTTTCCTTGTCAATTGCAGGTCAAATTGACTGGCACGCCTTCGGGAATTCGTAGGATCGGCTAGCCCTGCATTGAAGCCAAGTGGATCTCTAGCCTTGCTCCATTAAGCTGATCCTTCCGGCTTGCTATGTGCTAGCCACATAGACACATTTTTGTGCCAACACATGTTCTAGCATGCCCAGTGGGACACCACAATTGTCATAGCAACTCACAACAATAGTGACATCCTTATGGTGCCTTATGAAGACCTACCTAATGAGGATAAAGGTGTTGTTAGTAAAGTTATAGAAGAATTTCAGAACAAGTGTTTGTTGTCCTACACCAAGACACATGACAATAAAGTTGTTTAGAAATATCAACTACCAAGAGTTTTGTTGTATGGGCACTCAGATACAGATGAAGCTGAGGATAGGCGTTTCTTCGTAGAGGCTGTAAACAAATCTTTTCATGATGCCATATTGAACCATAGTACAGTTTTCTTGAATACATTCCACAACACCATGAAAGAGGTGTTTCATGGATATCCAATTGATTAGGGTGGACCGGTTTACTACAATATTCCACATCCATCGACTCAGGGGACTAATCAAGCTGGTACTAGCCATCAAGAAGCAGCGCCAGCTGGTAATGATGATGTCTAGGCAATTCAAAGCTCATCTAAGCAAGTTCGGGGTGCTACTACTAATCAGATACAGTATAATCATGGATCGTCAGTGTAGCATGTGCAACAGCCGATGGGGAAAGTTTAGAATCAAATGGTTAATTTTGGCACAGCAGGCCAGATACCATCGTCGGCTCAAAAAATAGCGCCATCAGTTCAAAGGATTCATACAGATATAGATTCTAACATTTATAAGCAGAAACTCCAAGCAACAAACTAGCAAAGGACCCAACAGATAGAGATTCCATAGGGATATTATTTTGTCATAGATTACAATACCCATCATATGATTCCAAATCTAGGTTATCAAGGTACCCAAAATTTTAATCTGCAGATGAGCCAGCAATTGCAAAGAAATCTAGATTCAAGTGCTGATGAGTTGTTGCTTAGAGTGATAGACGGTACCATCTGCAACAATGGGAATAAAACCCTAAGTACAAGAAGGTACTCAGCTAGACTTACTCATCATAAACCAGAAATAAATGGACTCCAAGGATTATGCAAGGCTGTATAAGTGGAGGTAGCTTGACAACATTTTGCATAAAAAGGATTAACTCAGTTATACAATTATCCTAAGTACAAGAAGGTACTCAGCTAGACTTACTCATCATACTTTGGACATCAAGTTAATTATAGCTATTCATCTCTAGATTAGCAACTATCCTATGCCAAACATGTGGTATATCATTTAAGGGCATACAATAGTAACCATAGCCGGTGTAGTAATTCCATGTTTATCTGAACCATCACATTCATAATACAATTACTATGATGTTGGGACTAGTCAAGTTTCTCACTATCTGAGAGAGATGGTGATTCGAATATATTTCAACCAGTTGGGAATTTATTCCTAACACAAACCCAGACATACCTGCGCCAAGGTAGTCTTAGGTCACCTTTGATACAACTCAGGTCCACATTTCATGGGTTCATCCAGCACTGCACAATCAGGGATGATCAGCTGCCAGGACGATCAGGACTACCCTACCCTTGGGCTCATGTCTGGCTCCTCGCACATCCTTACTACCATTCAGAGTGCGCACTTTTATAGAACAGGGCCCATCCTGAGTTGAGCTACTCGACTTCATGGTCGAAATGAGTTATCCGGCCAGCTAAGTGATAGGCATGCGTTCAATCTTATCAAAAAGCACCAACAACGGTATGGTCCTTAATCGACACAGATGGGGATAGATCCACACCCAAGACCTCCATGTAATTTTGCTTCTCTATCGACGTCCTGCTGGTCTCCATTCATTATTAACACATGGTTATTTTCACTATAGCAAATATAGCCAACCGTGCTTTGGTATCCACCTATATATCGCAGGTGATAGGAAATCACCCGACTTCTACCAGTCTAAGCATTGCTAAGAATATATTCGATCCTAGACCTACATAGGGTTCAAGTTATATTTCTAGACAAGGTAGTTCTATGCATCAAGTGATTCCAATCAACTCTTATAACCTAATGCATTAAACATAAAGAACTCAAGTGATATTTGTAAAAACATAGGAGGTTTAGAATGCTCCGGGGCTTGCCTTTGAGGAAAGAGGTGGGGCGGTGATCTGGGCACTCAGTGAGCTCTTTGGGAGTCTTCTCCTCTTCTCTTGGAGCTGTAGCTTGAGGAGTCTCCTGCTAATCCCCTTCATCTTCTTCGTTGAATTCCAACAACGTTATCTCCTTGGTTGCTCCTATATGCATGATCATGGAATAAGATATCGCGAATGCATGTATGACAACACGTATAATATGATAAAACATTATGAATGCATCCTCGTAAGTATTTTCAATAGCATGGTGTTAAAGTAATAATAAGTGCATCCTATTCTACTGAGTAGGTGCATATCTCTTCTCTATTACTTAAGCAAACACTTCTGCATTTTATTTACCGAACTACAAAACATCAGCTACTTGTTTTAACCATAACTAGAGTTATATACATCGAAATCATATGGTTGTAGACATTTGGAAAGCTTATGAAATTGTCTACAACTTTATTTCAATACCCTTAATGTGATTCAACAGTTATCTAGGTCAAACAATTTGGTCAATCAAATCTGTCCAGGGAATAAACAATTAGGGAAGCAAATTTCTAATAGCCAAAACTCTTAAACTCTAAGTGCTATGACCATGAAAATTTAACACAAGCTAGATTAGTAAGTTATCTACAACTTTCTTATTGACAAGTTTTATAGGAAAGGCCATTATCAACATGAAATCATCCACACAACCGAAACTCTACATGCAACCACTTATTTGAATTATAAGATAATAATGAATTAGTTACATACAACCAATTGCTTCTGAGCCTTACTATTGACATCAATAGTTCATATGCATCACAAGCACCACAGAAAACATCATGGTCAACCACAATTTAATTATTTAAATGCCTTTATTAATTTAATTGAATAATTAGGGAAAATAACAAACATATATGAAATGTGTACACTAAATTCTCATAAAATTAAAGTAGCTTACTAGTGCTCACAGTAGGCTATTGTGAAAATTTTAGACCATTTGGACATGTATAACATCCTATGCAAAAATGACAAACTAGCAAGGTCTATTTTAGTGAAAATAGTTAACCCTATAGAAAAGTGTCAAACCACAGATTATATATTTTTCCTAGCTTCATATTAGTGCCATACTACTGTACAAAAATTTGCATAGCAATATGTTACATATTTTTATCCCTATAATTTTCCTCATAAAATGCCATTTATTAATAGATAAATAGAAAGATCATATTTCAATCAAGTTTACTGTAAGTTTAATATTTCTCCTAGCTAGAGCATATCAACACAATACTAGCAAAATTGGAATCACAATTTTATTATATTCCTAGCTCAAGTTACACATTTTACAAAATTGTAAGCATTCAAAAAGCACTTATCTAGCCATATTTTATTCACTAATAAAAATACTAGAATATGCACATATCATATTTTTATAAAATACTACACTTCATAAGGAACACAACAAAATTTGGTTCACAAAAATTGGACATCTACAACTCAACTTATAATTTTTCAAAGTTAGTACAAAAATCTATGAAAGAATTAACAAAACCCTAACTAGTAGTCGCTGACAGAGTGGACCCACGGTTCAGTGGGGTCCACCCGTCAGTGACCCAAAGCAGAGCACGGTGGTCGACCGGCATTATCTCATCGACGACGAGCACTCCGGTGAAACTAACTACACCATCGTGATCTACACACCAACCCGCATCTATTGACATAGGTAGTGGAGGCATGGACGCACAGGAGCCACCTTGTCGCCAGCCATGGCGGCACGGCGGCGCTGCACTATGGTACGTCGACCATCTCTAGCCACAGCAAGGCTAGGCGAGGAGTGCATGAGTTCTATGGTGATGACGTGACCCTATTGCGACTACCTAGGCTAGGCGAGGTGCTCCGACGAGATCTGCCCGCGTGCACGGTGGCGCTGTGGTGAGAGCGCGACGACGCTGGTCATCGTGTTCCACACCGATGAAGCAACCAATCATAGTAACATCATGCTACCAGCTAGACCACACCCTAACCAAGCCCTAACACAACAAAGGCGAAGGAATGCGCGACAAAGCTGAGCAGCGGTGAGCTCACTGTGGAGGCGGCCATGGAAGCCGAGCTCTCCGACGAGGATGGAAATGGTGATTTTGCCCTCACCGTAGCTCGTCTGGCGCAGCAACCACGTCGAGGAGGTAGAGGGGAACATGACAAAGCTATCTATGAGATGGAGGTGGTAATGGCGTAGTGGAGCAGGTGCTACGAGATGGTGGATTGGTGTGGGTGCTTGGCGGCGCTCGGTTCTCCACGCCAAGTGTGAGAGAAGGTAGTGGAGAGGCAGAGAGTGAGCGCGCGAGTGCAAGAGGGGGCACACGGCTTCGCATATAACGGGCACCAGCGCGCTATGGCAAGGGCCCAACATTGGCTAGCTGCGGCCATGCGGTGGCCTGTCTCTACCCATGGTCGGCCATGACACGGCGTGACACGGCGTTCATTAGCGCGCAATGACAAGCCTGACAGCGAGTTTTCAACCATTTTAAATCTAAATGGTGGTGAATTAGTGCACAATGTTAAAACAAGATTTGTAGAGCTATGTACCAGCTACAAATTTGTTTTAGAAATCAAAGTCTAATTCACAACAATTAGGGAATTAGATTATCACAAAGTTGGTTGCGTCGACACTATTAGTTCAAATGACTTAGCAAAATTTCCTAAGTGCTGAAAACAGTGAAATGTTGATTCTTGTGAGCCAAATTCAAGCATGTTAGGAGCTGAGCTAGCCTATGACCCAAAAATAAAAGTTGTTTCTCTCATCAAATACTATAACTTTTCTTTAGTGCACACATCCATGCAAAGGCTCTATGACATAGTTCAACCTAGGTCAAACATACCACTTTCACATGATGACTTACACTAGAACTATGACTTAGAGACCAAACTAGCCCTAGTCATGAATACCAAAGTTGTTCATAGTGACATTCTAAACATGTTTAAGTTATCCCCAAAGTCACACAAGCATTTCATACATTGGTTACACATAATACTTCCTAGGTCAATAAGCATATCATCACTTTAGGAGCTTAATTAGATAAAGTGATCTTCATGAACATGGTTCCATTAGTCATCCTAAGAGTAGATAAGGTGCTTTAGTGACCAACATCAACCATTTACACTTATACACTCATGATCATAAGCATACACAAAGGAAACATGAAATAACAAGGCATGTTTCACATGTTTCAGTTGTATGTTTCATATGTAAAAGCTCATATATGAATACTTGATGATTATGCTCATGCAATGCAAGTCAAATTATGCAAGCCTAACACCTAGGGTGTTACACTATATTTGATAGGTCAGTCAAGCATCAGCACTTAAAAGGCTCTATCTGTAAAATTGTTTGTCGATGGGAAGCCAATGAGCAAAATATTAGTGGATGGAGGTGCTTCTGTCAATCTTATGCCTTATACTACTTTTTGTAAACTTGACAAGGGACCAGGATATTTGATTGAGACCAACATGATGCTTAAGGATTTTGAGGGTAATGCATCCAAGACCAAGGGGGCAATGAACATCAAATTGACAATCAGAAGTAAGACTTTGCTCACCACATTCTTCATGATTGATGGAAAAGGGTCGTACAGTTTACTCCTTGGTCATTATTGGATTCATGCAAATTGTTGTGTACCATCGACTATGCATCAATGCTTGATTTAGTGGCATGGAGATGATGTTGAGCTAGTTCACGCTGATGATTCTATAAGTATCGCAACAACCGATCCAGCATATTGGGAACTGGAAGACTTTGAGTGTTTTTCTAGCAAGCTAGGGAAGGAGGCTTCATTAAGATCAATGATGAAAGCCAACAGCCAATCCGAGCAATCAGCTCTGAGAGTTTGTTTTAATGGATAATCCAATAGATGGTATAGGTGGTAAGCTAGGGCATAGCTTCACATCGGTCGGTGAATTAAAGGAAATAGACATTGGTCCTAGAGATAGGCCTAGGCCGACGTATGTGGGCGCTAAGTCGAATCCTGAGTACAAGCTAGAGTTGATAGATTTATTAGAGGAAATTTAAAGATTGTTTTGCTTAATGAGATGCCTAGCCTAGATCAGTCAATTATTTAATCTTTGGTCTAAAGAGTTTTGGGGCAACCTATCAAGAAGCGATCGATGGAAAATGTTTGAAGGAATGTTATGCTGGCATTTTGATCAATATTTGATAGCCAATTTGTTCAGTCATCAGCTCTAATAGCCGGTATCAGAAGGGTATCGCCTTTCGCTCAAAATTAACCCAAAAAGGGGGGAAAGCTGATATGAGATGTATCGCCTATAGAGCAAAAACAAACACAAAAACAATCATGATGTATACAAAGACATTGCAGAAGTACATTGAGATACGATCATGAAAATAGAGGATTTTATACATTGGTTAGTTTGCCCTAAATACAAACTAATCAAAGACATTGTTTATCACATCCTGAGCGGATGTGATGTCCACAATGGCCTCCGCTACATCGATGAATTCCTCGATCAACTCCTCATGCTCCCTGGGGCTGTCACCCATCGGGAAATTGGTCCCATGGTATGGAGCTCGTACCCGACCTAGACCTGTGCCGCGGCCAATGCCACCAATGCACCATGATGGATGTTGTGAAGGGCGATTTCCTAGACATGGGCCAGGATGTCATGGAGGCAGGCGTTGATGAGGGGGCCCCATGGCATTGATGGCCGCCGTAGCCATGTTCGCCGCCAGTTGGAGGGACTCTAACTGCACCGTTAGGGCTGGCGATCATAGAAGTAGCGGAGATATCAAAATAAAGACAGTAGAAATCAAAATAAAGATGTTCTTGGAATCCATCTTACCTGCCACCATGGCATCGAACTTGGTCAGCCGTGCCCGAGCAGCACTGGCCTCTTCCTTGGCGGTGGATCTCAAGCTGACCATTTTCCCGAGTTGCCTCAGAGTAACTATAACAACCCAAAAATCCACACACCAAAAATTCCAACTACAAAATTTTTTCTTCAAAACCCCATGTGATGTTGAGTGACATATAGAAGTCAAACCCTAGTTTGCATTTAGTTGTAACCTAATTACTCATTTTCATATGCAAAGTATGTCACTTATCATACATGTTTAAATTCCTACCAAATAAATCATGCATGTGCTTAATACCAAATTATGAGTTGGTTCTCATTGCCCTTTTTGTTGTGCAAATAAAAGCAGCAACCTATAATTAATTAATCATGTAATTAATTAAGTAAGTAAGTGCCACCTAAGTATGTGGACTCCACATATAAGGCCTAAACTCTTGCCCAAACCAAAATGAAGGTATTGTAACTATAATTATGAGACTAAATAAATCAAACCCTAAACAAATTGGCAACAAATAAAATAGAAAGGAAAACAAAATAGAAAAAGAATAAAAAAAAGAGAAAGGAAAGAATAGGGAGCAGCAGCAGCCCAGGCCTGCTCGGCCTTGCGAGCCAGCCCGCCTGCCCTCCCACTCGCGCACGTGGCCCACGAAGCCGGCCTAGCTTCGACTCGCCACCCGCGCGTGCGCAAACGTCGATCGCCAAGTCCCACCTGCCAGCCCGTACCGCTTCACCACGTCATGACGCACCTAAGCCACACCTGCTGCCAACCGAACCCCGTGTGTCAGCCACCCCAGCAACAGGGTCTTCTTCCTCCCCACGCCAGCCTCTCCTCCCAACCGAGCCCCGACCGAAGCAGCAGGCGCGGGCCCAGGGTCACTCAAATCACATGACCTTGTTCCCTTGGAGCCACGCCCACACAACCCCTACACTACCAACCCCGCATGCCAGGACCATCCAATGCACTCGGCGCATCACCTGCCATCCGCCCCCATCCGCCATTGGTGAGCAGTGGAGCTTTGCCTATAAAAGGAGGAGCCTAGAACCCTAGCGCCTCACCACGCCTCGCCCCCACTATGCGGTTCGCACCAACACACTAAGCCGAGGGACGAGAGGAGAAGGAGAGGCACGGAGAAGGACGCCGCCGCCGGAGCCGGAGAAGGAGGGAGCACCACCGTTGTCATCTCGGGAGCTGCCTGGCCACCACTACATGGCACCGCCACTACCTTCAAACTCCCCACGGTGAGCACACTTCGCTGAGACCACTCCTAGCCTCTCGGACACCATGAACGGACCATGCCAGAGCACAAGCTCTTGCTCTGGCTTAGCCAACCGGTAGCCTAGAAGGACCACCACGACCCTCTTATTGAGCTAAACGGAAATGCGAAGCAAAGGGAAGAAAGGGGGTGACGTCGAGCCCTCTACTTGAGAATGCCAGCATCGAGCACTCTACTCATGCCTTGCATACGCATCGCATGCATGCACGCACTCACCATGGCCAGAGCACGGCCATGGCGAGGCTGCCTTGCCCGCACCACCACGAGAACCATGCCATTTGCACCCTACCTAGCTCCGCGATGACTCAGGACACACCACGCTCACCAACAAAAGAGAAGAAGGCCACTGGTGCTCTGTCTAGCACGCGCCGCACCCCACCGGAGCACCACCGTGTCCTTCATGGCCACCACCGTGGCCAAAGCCACCGGGAGCCTCTAGAGCCCCTTCAACCTGCCCGCCACACCGACCGGAGCCACGGGGAGCTCACGCACCCCACCAAGCCTGCTCCTAGTCACCACATAGACCGGCCACCGTCAACGCGCCGCAGCCAAGCCGCCATTGCCGTGGCCAGTCCTTGGGAAGCCCTAACTGTCACTCTGACCTCACCATCATGTTCGTCGAGGCGAGGGGATGATTTTGCCCAAGCTAATTGCACCCTAGCACCACTAGAGCCACCAATTAGGTGAGCTTGCCGTCGACGGGCACCACGCCGCCATCCGATCGAAATAGGGGAGAGGAAAGGGGGGTGCGGTGCACCCGGCGCACAGTGCGCTAGGAGAGAGAAAAGGAGGATGGACTGGGTCCACCATGGACTCAGGTGCGGTTCATGAACCACAGAAGGGTGGTCCACCTTGAACCGATTCCATGGACCTAGGCCCAGTAAAAGCCCATAGGGGCGATGTGGCCTCACCAGTGAGCACCACATGGCGGGCCAAGCCCAGCCCGTATCCGGCCTAATCGGCCTAGTCAAGGCCCGGTCTATGTTGACCATTGACCGATCAATGTTGACCGATTGACCGAGCCCACATGTCAGCGACATAGAGACTCTAGACCCACTTGTCAGTGGGTGACATCATGCTAACGTCATGATGACATCATGCGGGTCCCACCTATCAGTAACAAACAGAGCCGAGGTGACGTCATGATGATGTCACGGTGACATCAGCTGCTGACATCAGCAGCTCTGGCCCTCCTGTCTGTCACTGTGATTCGATGACCGTTGACTCACCCATTGACTTAATGATTGACTTTGACTGGACCCACATGACAGTGACCCAAGAGCCCCCGGTCCCACCTGTCGGAACTGATGATGTTGATGACATCATGCTGACGTCAAGCTGACCCAAGAGCCCCATGAGAGATGAAGGGTATGTGGGATCAGCTACCCAAGGAGATTCGTAGCAAGATGAAGCCTAGGATAGAGGAGTTTGAGTTAGCCCTGACTCGCCTCAACCTAGATGCCTGCCCTACCCTACCTAGAGCTAAGCCTACTGAGGAGCTCACCAAGGCCTTGAAGTACGTGTCCCGACTTCACAAGTCTGACGAGGAGATCGAGATTGAGAACAGTCGTATCCTAGCTACGGTTTATGAGTTAGAGTACATGACCCTACATGGTCATGGGTCATGTCTATGGCTTCCATAAGTTGTACCCCATGATGTACCCCTTATGAGATGTTATATGAGACACTATGCATAGTACGATTCTCGCGAGTCTCCAAGTGTAACTACTGGAGATGATGCTATGTAATAAAACCCATGTAATGAATGTTTTGGATTTTATTGCATCTTATGGATCTTATTACTTCCTTGTAATGAGTGTTGGATAGTATAAATGTTTTTCTTTAAATCATCAAAATCATGTAATCATACTGAATTATAAGCACTTATGGCACAAACACTAAAATTCCTATGATCCGTGTTGCAGATGCTGAACTGCCGATCTGCTCGCCTAATGAACTATGGACATGCGCCCACCCCCGAACCAATTGAACCAAACAGGGGGCGTGGTGGCAACAACCATGGCCATGGCCATGGCTGTGGATGTGGAGGGATACCCTTCAACCTGGAGAATACCCCGTTGCTTGTTGAGGAGAACATTCCGCCACCACCACCACTAAACCTAGCAGAGGTGATGGCACAATAGACCTAGCTTCTTGTAGCTCTTGTTGATGGAGCAAACCATCGCCAGGGAGGTCAACAGAATGACTTCCAAAGGAAGCTGGAGGGATTTCTGAAGCTAAGGCCACCCACCTATGATGGCACCAACCCTGACCCGCTTGTAGCCGATGACTGGCTCAAAGAGATGGAGAAGAAGCTTGACCTCACTACTTTCACCAACGATGAGTGTGTCGGAGCTGCTACACACCAGCTCACAGGTGCAGCACATGCCTGGTGGGACAATTTCAGTGATTCCCATGAGGACCCTATCAACATCTCATGGGATGAGTTCGCCGAAGCATTCGCTGAGTATCACATTCCCAAGGGTATCATGGAGGCCAAAGCTGAGGAGTTCCGCAACATTAAGATGGGAAAGGACAGGGTGACTGAGTACACCACTTGCTTCACCAACCTTCTACCCTATGCACCTTCCTATTTTGTGAACTCTGAGAAGGAGAAGCTATACTATTACCGCAAGGGACTTAACCCACACATCAAGCTGAAGTTTGGCAGTATTGAGAGTAGCACGCTGCGTGCTCTGGTGGATCACTACATCTAGATCGAGAAGGACCATGCTAAAGCTAGAGAGGAGTATAGGGAGAGGAAGCGTAAGCCTGAGGAGTCCTTCCGTGGCTGTGATCATAAGAGGTTCCATAGAGATGCACCATCCAGGGAATGCTCTCGCCACAATAGGGATGACAACCCTAGATTGAGTAGGGGTGGTGGAGGCTACACTACCAAATACTCTCGCCCTACTCAGGATCATTACACCCGGGACCATTATGCTAAGGACCGCAACACTCAGGACTGTTTCAACCATCCTCGCTCAACGAATGAATGCCCAGCATAGAACTGCTCTGCACCAAGCACTGGAAACTAGAAGGCATCGACGCCAACCCCTACAAGTGGTGCACCTTTCACCTGCTTTGCTTGTGGCCAACTAGGTCACAAAGCCACTGAGTGCCCTTAGAACTCAGCTGCTCAGAAGTCTTAGTTCAAGGGATCTGCTACTCGTGGACGTCTCAACCATCTAGACGCCAAGGAAGCATAGGCTGCCCCTGACATTGTGTATGGTATGTTTTTAGTTAATGGCAATACTGCATCAGTTCTATTTGACTCTGGAGCAACTTTTTCTTACATATCATCCAAGTTTGCATGAGAGCATGACCTGCCTGTAACCCCACGTGGAAAGCCTATCATCACTAGCTCACCTTTAGGAGACCTAAAGTGCACCCACATCTATAAGGGAGTGAGTCTTACCATTGAGGGTCTTATCTTTAAGCCAACCTAACCCTGTTACCTTCCACGAGCCTAGACATCATCTTAGGTATGGATTGACTAACCATTCACTGAGGTATCATATCATGTTCACCTAGATACGTCCAAGTGACCCACCCATTAGGCCAAGTTATTAGGTGTGAACCTTAGTCCAGAAAGTCCACTTCTATCCTATGTGCCCTTAAAGCCAGTTTAGAATCACAAAAAGAGGAGAAGACAGTTCATGATGTGCCTGTGGTCAAAGACTATCCCAATGTATTCCCTAAAGAATTACTGGGTATGCCACCAGACCATGATGTAGAGTTCATCATTGATCTTTTGCTAGGAATAGGACCCATTGCCAAGAGACCCTATCGCATGTCAGTTGATGAACTAGCCGAGCTCAAGAAATAGCTTGATGAGCTCATCTCGAAGGGCTATATCAGACCTAGTGCTTCACCCTAGGGATCCCCTGTTCTGTTTGTTAAGAAGAAGGATGGCTCAATGAGAATGTGCATTGATTACCGGAAGTTGAATGCAGTCACCATCAAGAACAAGTACCCCCTGCCAAGGATTGATGATTTGCTTGATCAGCTTCGAGGTGCCAAGTATTTCTCCAAGATTGACCTCAGATCTAGCTATCATTAGATGAAGATTCGAGAGAGTGACATCCCGAAGACAGCTTTTGTGACTAGGTATGGGCAGTTTGAGTTCACTGTGGTGTCCTTTGGGCTCATGAATGCTCCCGCATACTTCATGAACATGATGAATAAGGTTTTCATGGATGAACTGGATAAGTTCATGGTAGTATTCATTGATAACATCCTTGTTTATTCACCCACCGCTAAAGAACATGAACATCATCTGAGAACTATGCTTGAGAAATTAGCCCAACATTAGCTCTACGCAAAGTTCAGCAAATGCGAGTTTTGGCTACAGAAAGTTGCCTTCCTAGGCCATGTACTATCAACTGAAGGTGTTGCAGTTGACCCAGCCAAGATTGAAGCTGTGAAAGAGTGGGATCAACCTTGTAACATGACTGAAGTCAGAAGTTTCTTGGGATTGGCTAGATATTACCGCCGATTCATCGAGAACTTTTCCAAGATTGCCCGTCCATTAACAAACCTTCTGAAGAAGACTAAGGAGTTTGAATGGATGCCCGAGTGCGAGCAAAGCTTCTGGGGATTGAAACAGAAGCTTACCACCACTCCTATGCTAGCATTGCCTAATATCAGCAAAGATTTCGTCGTCTATTGTTATGCATCCCGTCAAGGACTTGGCTGTGTATTGATGCAAGGTGGAAGAGTGATAGCTTATGCTTCTCGATAGTTGAAAGAACACAAGTACCGTTACCCCACTCATGATCTTGAGTTAGCAGCAGTTGTGCATGCTTTGAAGATCTAGAGGCACTACTTGATAGGCAACAAGTGTGATATCTACACCGATCACAAGAGCTTGAAGTACTTTTTCACTCAAGAAGATTTGAATATGAGGCAACGCCATTGGCTAGAGTTGATTAAAGACTATGACCTAGAAATTCACTATCATCCGGGAAAAGCTAATGTAGTCGTAGATGCTCTCAGTCGCAAGAGTTACTGTCACACTTTGATCACTGAATCCATACCACCTGAGCTCAAGGAAGAGATTGAAGATTTCTAGCTTGAGATACTACTGCATGGCTTGTTGAATGAGCTCCACATACAGTATGATCTCACAGATCGCATTCATCAAGCTTAGAAAAATTGTGAAAAGATCGAATATCTCTGTGGTCTGATGAAACTAGGCTACAAGACCAACCACCATGAAGATGAACAAGGAACCATCTGGTTCAAGGACAGAATCTGTGTACCTTTGGATCTAGCACTACGAGAGGAAATTCTGTCAAAAGCTCATGATTCTAAGTACTGTATTCACCCTGGAGGTTCAAAGATGTATCAAGACTTGAAGAAACACTTTTGGTGGAAAGGCATGAAGACAGACATTGCGGGACATATGGCATGATGTGACACCTGTAATAGAGTCAAGGCTGAACATCAAAGGCCTGCAGGATTGCTGAAGCCTCTTGATGTTCCCGAGTGGAAATGGGAGAGCATATCCATGGATTTCATAATCGGGTTGCCCCATTCATAGAAAGGCAATGATTCCATTTGGGTGATTGTAGATCGTTTGACTAAGGTTGCTCACTTTGTACCCGTTAAGACCAAGACCAATGCCAAAAAATTAGCAGATCTATATGTTGAGCATATCCTTAGACTGCATGGAGCTCCCTCTAGTATTGTATCTGATCGTGGTCCTCAGTTTATGTCCCGATTCTGGGAAGCTTTGCACAAGTCCATTGGAACCAAACTTGATTTCAGTACTGCTTATCACCCACAGACAGATGGACAGACTGAATGAGTAAATCAGATCTTAGAAGACATGCTCTATGCTAGTGTATAGAATTATGGCTCTAATTGGGAGAAATGCCTACCCTATGCAGAGTTCTCTTACAACAACAGCTACCAAGCTAGCATCAAGATGTCACCGTTCGAAGCTCTATATGGCAGACCTTATAAGACACCTTTGATGTGGTCCCAACCGGGAGAAAGATCATTCTTTGACTTTGCTAAGATTCAAGATGCCGAAGAAGGAATTGCTCAAGTGAAGGAGAATTTGAGAATTGCTCAAAGTCGATACAAGAGCTATGCTAACAAAAGAAGAAGAGAACTTGAGTACAATGTGGGGGATTTCGTCTATCTCAAGGTATCCCCGCTATATGGAACTATCAGATTCCATGTGAAAGGAAAGCTCTCCCCTAGATTTGTTGGGCCATACAAGATCCGCAAGAGGATTGGAAAACTCGCTTACAAACTTGAGCTACCTGAGGAATTGGCGGGTGTACATCCCATATTCCATGTCTCATAGCTACGCAAGTGTTTGAGAGTGCCTGATGAAGTAATCCCGACTGATACACTTGACATTCAGAACACTCTGGAGTATAAAGAACATCCTATCCGAATTCTGGGTAGAGATACCAAAGAAACCCAAAGCAAAACTATTCCTATGTGCAAGGTCCAATGGAGTAATCACACTGAGAGAGAAGCAACATGGGAGAATGAGTCTGACCTCTGACTACAATATCCTTATCTCTTCGAAGGGTATGTTCTACTTTAATCTCAGGAACAAGATTCTGTTAAGGGGGTAGGACTATAACAACCCAAAAATCCACACACCAAAAATTCCAACTACAAAATTTTTTCTTCAAAACCCCATGTGATGTTGAGTGACATATAGAAGTCAAACCCTAGTTTGCATTTAGTTGTAACCTAATTACTCATTTTCATATGCAAAGTATGTCACTTATCATACATGTTTAAATTTCTAACAAATAAATCATGCATGTGCTTAATACCAAATTATGAGTTGGTTCTCATTGCCCTTTTTATTGTGCCAATAAAAGCAACAACCTATAATTAATTAATCATGTAATTAATTAATTAAGTAAGTGCCACCTAAGTATGTGGACTCCACATATAAGGCCTAAACTCTTGCCCAAACCAAAATGAAGGTATTGTAACTATAATTATGAGACTAAATAAATCAAACCCTAAACAAATTGGCAACAAATAAAAGAGAAAGGAAAACAAAATAGAAAAAGAATAAAAAAAAGAGAAAGGAAAGAATAGGGAGCAGCAGCAGCCCAGGCCTGCTCGGCCTTGTGAGCCAGCCCGCCTGCCCTCCCACTCACGCACGCAGCCCACGAAGACGGCCCAGCTTCACCTCGCCACCCGCGCATGAGCAGACACCGACTGCCGGGTCCCACCTATGAGCCCATACCGCTTCACCGCGTCATGACGCGCCTAAGTCGCACCCACTGCCAACCGAACCCTACGCGTCAGCCACCCCAGCAACAGGGTCTTCTTCCTCCCCATGCCAGCCTCTCCTCCCGACCGAGCCTTGACCGAAGCAGCAGGCGCGGGCCTAGGGTCACGCAAATCGCATGACCTTGTTCCCTTGGAGCCGCACCTCACCACGCCTCGCTGCTGCCGTGCGGTTCGCACCAACACACTAAGCTGAGGGATGAGAGGAGAAGGAGAGGCGCGGAGAAGGACGCCGCCACTGCTGCCAGGGCCCTACCACTGCTAGAGCCGGAGAAGGAGGGAGCACCACCGTTGTCGTCCCAGGAGTTGCATGGCCACCACTACACGGCACCGCCACCGCCTTCAAACTCCCCACGGTGAGCACACTTCACTGAGACCACCCCTAGCATCTCGGACGCCATGAATGGACCACGTCGGAGCACAAGGTCTTGCTCTAGCTTAGCCAACCGGTAGCCTAGAAGGACCACCACGACCCTCTTGTTGAGCCAAACGGAAATGCGAAGCAAAGGGAAGAAAGGGGGCAATGTCGAGCCCTCTGCTTGGGAACGCCAGCGCCGAGCGCTCTGCTCATGCCTTGCATATGCATCGCACGCACACACACGCTCACCATGGCCAGAGCATGGCCATGGCGAGGCCGCCTTGTCCGCACCACCACAAGAACCATGCCATTTGCACCCTACCTGGCTCCACGATGACCTAGGACACACCACGCGCACCAACAAAAGAGAAGAAGGCCGCTAGTGCTCCGTCTAGCATGCGCCGCACCCCACCACAGCACCACCATGTCCTTCATGGCTGCCACCATGGCCGAAGCCACCGAGAGCCTCTAGCACCCCTTCAACCTGCTCGCCACACCCACCAGAGCCACAGGGAGCTCATGCACCCCACCAAGCCTACTCCCAGCCACTGCACAGACCAGCCGCCGTCGACTCGCCATAGCTGAGCCACCATTGCCATGGCCAGTCCTTGGGAAGCCCTAACCATCACTCTGACCACACCATCGTGTTCGTCGAGGCGAGGGGATGATTTTGCCCAAGCTAATTGCACCCTAGCGCCACTAGAGCCGCCAATTAGGCGAGCTTGCCGTCGACGGGCACCATGCCACCATCCGATCGAAACAGAGGAGAAGAAAGGGGGGGTGCGGTGCACCCAGCGCACAGTGCGCTAGGAGAGAGAAAAGGAGGATGGACCGGGTCCACCATGGACTCGATGTGCGGTTCATGAACTGTAGAAGGGTGGTCCACCATGAACCGATTCTGTGGACCCAGGCCTAGCAAAAGCCCATAGGGGCGACGTGGCCTCACCAGTGAGCACCACGTGGTGGGCCAAGCCCGACCCATATCCGGCCTAATCGACCTAGTCGAGGCCTGGCCTATGTTGACCGTTGACCGGTCAATGTTGACCAATTGACCGGGCCCACATGTCAGCGACACAGAGACTCTGGACCCACTTGTTAGTGGGTGAAGTCATGTTGACGTCATGATGATGTCATGCGGGTCCCACCTGTCAGTAACAAACACAGCCGAGGTGACGTCATGATGATGTCATGGTGACATCAGCTGTTGACGTCAGTAGCTCTGGCCCCACCTGTCGGTGACTGTGATTCGATGACCGTTGACTCACCCATTGACTTGATGATTGACTTTGACCGGACCCACATGACAGTGACCCAAGAGCCCCCGGTCCCACTTGTCGGAACTGACGACGTTGATGACATCATGCTGACGTCAGCGGGACCCCACATGTCAGCTCGAAACCAAGATGATGACATCATGCTAATGTCATACTAATGTCAGCATGCCACGTGGACCAATAGGAGCATGACACATGTCAGCACGATATTAATTCAGCCTTTTCCCATTTTTAGAAATGATTGAAACTTTGGAAACTCATAACTAATTCATACGAACTCAGAAAAATACAAGACCAGGACCAAAATTCATCTAAAATCGAGCTCTACGCAATGAACCCATGATTGAGTGCATTTGGCTCTTTTGAATTTTCATTGCTTTTTATGCTATTCTATAGACGTCGCTAACGTGACTATAATGCGATCGTTTGCAGACTCGGAGGAGAACCGGACGGACAAGGACCGAGAGTACCATGAGGAGTACGGAGACGACTTCACTGAAGGTGCCACATCCCACCCAATCTCGTAGCACCTATTACGCATGGCTAACATAGAGCTGCTATTGCTTTACTTTATTGTTATAATCACACTACGATAGGACTTGCATGGTAGTATGCTTACTTGATGGCCTTTACCTTGACCCAACCTTACCCCCGCTTACCCTACTATTAGGCTAGACACATGCTTGCTGCTATATTTCATTACTTATTACTTCTACTACCCTTGTACTACATTGATGTGTGGTGGAAACTGGAGTTATCTGGACTATGGGGAGAGTGTTGCATGTGTGACTTGGGTGTGTGGAGGGTGAGGGTTGTGTCGACCAAGTTGGAGTATACGACGAGCCTGGGGCAAGTCTTGCCATGAGGTGCTACCTAGGCACCCCTAGAATGGATACCTATGGTGGGTAAATGGTGATATGAGGTGGCCCTACGTGTGAACCTATGATGGGAGGAGCCCGAGGTGGAGGTGCTGTGGTGGCACGGTAAAACCCTGATGAAGACATTCTGGCTTGGTCATCTCTAAGGACATACTAGTACTCAGACTCACCAGGATGCCTTACATACAACTCGCCCCATATGGTGCGGGACGGCCAGACTACTTGGTAGGATATTGCCACTACTGCTAGGTTGATAGCGGACAGTGCAAGGAGGTACGGGGCGTGGAGGATTTCCCCCACACCCTTCTAAGACTTCATGGAGACCATGTGGACCCAGCTCATGACTCATAGTTTCAGCCACCCCAGACTAGACTTGGGGTGTACCAGGGCTAAATGGTAGAGTGGCATTATCCTAGGCTAGCAAGCGGCCGGAATCAGCCCAGTTGACGACGATCAGCGAAGAAGGTAGATCTTGTGGTTATGTAAAACCTCTGCAGAGTGTATGGTTGATCGATCGATACATATGCTGACTTGTTGGCTATGGACCTTTCCTGGGTTTCACTTAAACTAGATAGCAAGATGAGTCCTTCTCTTCTTCCCCCGTGAGAGAGTGTCGGTCATAGCTAGGGGCTACGGGCCATGAGACAGTGTCGAGAGGGAGTTGGCCTGTCGACTGAGCGATGGTATGCTGATGATATGGAGATGGTGGTATATCGATCCCAGGATCGAAACCTGGCTCTGGACGGAAATGGGGTGGAATGTGTGTGGGAATGGTGTTAAAACTTGACTATACTATTATATACTTGATATGCTAATACATAGGAAACCCCAGCGTTATAGGTTCCTTTTGATTATATCCAACTTGCATCCAATTTCCACAAAGCAATGCTCATAGGGTGGGAGTGGCCAGTACAAATCGTACTGATAAACTTTGGCACATAGGTTCTGCTGAGGAGTACAGCTCTGAGGAGTTTGACAATTGAGGGGTTCGTTCCTACACTCGAGTTTTGGCGATCTTATCTCCAAGCTGTTCTAGATGAATGCTACTTTTGATTCCGCCGATGCGGCGATGTAATAATTTATGTAATTTTGCACTTTATGTACTTTGATATTATCATTGTATGGATGTGGTATTCGACTAGAATTTGGGTAATATGATCTACAATGGTCATAATACACTTCGACTCTATGGATTTCCCTTCACGGAAATTAGGTCATTTCAGTAACAGTCCTGGGCCGCCCTCCACTCCCGAAGGAAACGTCGGGCATCATCAGCATTGTAGGAATCATAGGAGTCCGACGATGAGTCCGGCATGGAGGCAGCATCGGATACATCATTAGAGGGCTCGCTGGCCTTGGGAAGAGGACAAAGGTTGTCATTCAAGACAAACCTATAAACAAGTTAGAAAAGTCCATTGCCATGAGGAGAAGATATTGATCTCACCTCATATGACGGAGGTGCTGGCTCATCGGTAGGTTCTCCTCCAAATCCTCCTCCACCGCATGCTTGCCCTGGTTATCCTCGCCAGCCATAAGGTTGATTGGATCTATGGTAAGGGAGAAGAAAACCGCTATAGAATTTGCGAGAGCGGAGAAGTGCAAAGGAGCTGGAGTAGTTGCGAGTATAGATGTTTTCGAGGTCGGAGCCCTCGGCTAGTATTTGTAGCCACGAAGCGAGGTGGTAGATATCTCAAGACGTGCAAAAGACAACCGCAATTACTAGAAGGTGAAGCACCACCTCACTAATGCCGAAGAGAATGCGGCGTTGATAACTGAGGACAAAAGATTAAGAAGTTTTCTTAATGAAGGCCATATTTTCAAACTTAATTGGATTAAGGACAGAGGTCTGGAATCGGCTATTTTCAAATCAACTCTTTAGCCGAGACAAGAAATACAATAGATTAACATAAAACATGGTTGTCATTGGTTCCACACAAAATACATATTGGTGTGCATATTACAAGTTTAGAATATCCTGGATTGCTCTCAATGCTTCTAGCTAGATAGCATCGACTTCTATGATTTGTTGCTGTCTTCTTCGACTGATCCAGGAATATTCTCAAGGCTGCTGCAAATGGCCTTGCCTTTTCTAACCTTAGTTAGCAGTTCCTATTTCTTCTGCTTAATGGCATTGGGTACTTGAGCTAGATTGGACTTATGGCGATCAATGGCAGCCTTCACGTTCTCCAGCTCCTTCTCAAGTTTTGCACGTCTGGTTTCTAGTTGGTTCAGCTCTGGCTCGATCCTGAGGGGGGGGTTCTTCAAATTGTTGATCAGCTGCGCCAGCTCTTTGGCCTCTTGTCTATTGGAGTTCTTCTTGGACAATAAAGCTTCACGATTAGACAGGTTCCTCTGAGCCTTTTTCACCTTTGCAGCTTGATCTTCAATGATGGATAAAGGTGATAAGACTTTGCTAAGATCTAGGGATAAATCATCCTTAATGGCTAAGAAGACTCTTTTTATTGAATCTACATCTTGGACCAAATCGGCTATATTCTTCTCAAGCATTAGCAATATGTCCCTTTGCCAATTTCTAGTCTCTTCTGATAAAGCTTCCTTAAAAGAGGTGGCTGATGAGCTAATTTTGTCTTCATCTAGATACTCTTCAAGGTTGAAAGAGTAGCTCGGAGCTGGAAGATTAAGTACCTATATATAAGGAAATCTTGTTAGGAGGATTGAATCTGTTGATAGTAAGATAAATGATGAAGTAAATATAGTACCTTTTCTAAAATAGCTTCTATCTGAGAAAAAGGAACGGCTGATGATGCGCCAATGGTATCTGGTTGAATTGGCACTAAACTCTCAACATTGGTATCTGCAAACATTAAGGAAGATTTTTAGTTCATATTTGTTGCCAAAAGTTAAACTAAGCATATGACTTTTTTACCATCGATTGTTTGTTAGACTGGAGATTCGATAGTCTAGGTGTCAACATCAATAGGGTCACCTTCAATGGATAAACTGCTAGACTTCTGCCCTTGCGTGAATGTTTCCTCAGGGAGTGTCTGGTATGGTAAATGGTCAGAGAAGGGTGAAAATTGAATAAGAAATTTTGAGAGAAATGCCTTGGTAGCATCAGAGGGTGAAATGGAAGGACTCTTATCTTCTGCTGTCTTGGAAGCATCGGTTGTTTCAACCAAAATTGGCTCCTTTTGAGGATCAACCGATGAAGGTTTGGTTGGTGCTGATTTAAATGCCTAAGACAACAGTTCAGTACCAAGAACAGATTGGGATGCAATGGTTGATAACTGTGAAGAAAGGAACTGGGTTAGAAGTTGAATATCATTTTGAGAAGAGGATGAATTGTTTTACCTGGGCAGTTGATGGTCTCGTTCTGCAAAGTCTTTTCCTAGTAACGGTTTTCTGGGTTGTCCCTTGGGACATCTTGCATTTTGAAGATTGATACGTTATAATAGTAGAGGCAGCATGAGTTTTCATTAGCTTCTTCAATGAAGGTGCAGTTTATCCCATTCTTGAGGCTGGACATGGTGGATGATAATCTATAGGTTGCCCCTTCTTGTCCAAGCTTGGGGATCAAATTCGATGTCCTGAAGAGGTCTATTAGAATAGTTGGCAGGGAAATTCATCGAATATTTTTTCTAAAAAAGGAATGATAAGTTACCTCACTATCGGAAGCAAAATTTCCATCTAGAGCTATGCATCTAGGGTGGACTGACCCACAGAAGAGATGGGAGTGCCATTCTTTCCACCAGGAGTCAAAAAGGTTGGAAGAGAAGTTGACTCTTGTCCAGTCAAGCAAGCAAAAGGAAGAAAGATCTCATCCTAGTTGAAAGACTCTGGAGGCTTCCATTACTTCACTGATACCTTCTCTTGGCTTCAGTGTATTCTTGAAGAACAGTTGAGGGGGCAATTGACCAAGACCAAACTAATGAGCTACAAAAGAAGGGTTGTAAAACTCATAGGTTGGGAAGTTGCCTATAAGGAAAGAACCTATAGACATTTTGTTGCGGCCATGACAAAATTTGGCTGGGAGGACGCAAGGTTTGATGAAGGAATTGAAGATTACAGCCGTTGTTTCATCTGAGCAGCCTGATTCAAATCAGAATTTGAATGGGAAGACCAACTCATTGTTCTCAGCCTCATCATAGGGTAGCCAAGTCAGAATATCTACATCAAACCCTCTATAAAATTTCTTGAAGAGATGGCCAATATCGACAGCAATTGTTATAGCCGATGCCGCTTCACCATTATTCATGCACTGACGGGTTCTTCCTTCTTCGCCTCTGTATTCCTCATCAAAGTTGGAGGGAAAGCTCAAATTCTAGAGATTTGGCCTTACAATCTTATGCATATACTAATTTAACCCCATTTGTATTAGCCACCAGCTGAGCGGCCACCTAATGCATCAAATGGTAAGCCGATCCCAATAGATACTTTCCAAGAGGAATTTCAACGCCTACTGCCAGATGCTCTGCCATGAGTTTATGATTGTAAGTTGGACCACAAGATGACCTATAGAAGATGAATCTTTCTAACCACATGTTTAGGAAAGCCACATATTCCCTCTCGCTAACAGTTGATCTGTCTCCAATATGGTTCAGAATGTAGCTTGCCCATCCTGTGCAGTCTGATATTTTGGCAAATTTCTTGGATTCGACACTTAAGAAGTCATAAGGTTGCATTGATCCTGTTATTCTAAGGCTGGTCAACATATAAACATCAGCCAAAGTGATGGTCATTGGGCCATGACCAAAAATAAAAGCATTTAGGGTGTTAGACCAGAAATAAGATGCAGAATCAAGAGTGAATCATTCCTCTCCATTTCAGACAACGAGAGTGTCAAGCATTGATTCAAGTCATAAATCTCCCAATCTTTGGCCTTTTTCCCGATACCCTACGGAACCAATCTCTCCATCCCCTAGGCATTTTGGGCCAGTTTCTAAAGGGAGTTTTGGTGTTCCAGGAGGACAAATCCACTATAGATTGTTTAAGGGGATTCGGTTGGTTTCTTGATAGATATAGCTAGAAGGATTAGGGTCACCCATAGGCCAAAGAAAATAGACATTGGGAGCAATAGCCGATGGAAACAGAATTTCATTCCTCATTTCCTAGAAACCAGATAAAATAAATTTGAGAAGAAAGGAAATGCAGGGTAACGGCTGATACTTGGAAAATGGGAGCTTGAAATCATACCTCAGGGATGTGGTCGCTGGTCACAATTGCAGCCAAAATAGATTCGATTCTAAGAAAGGTTGCTTGAATAACAACTTGATAGAGTAGAGGATTTGCTAGGGTTGAGGCCTTGTCGATGGCGGCGTCGACTGTTACAATTTGCTCGAGAAAGAAGGGGAAAGCGAACAGACCGAGTGAATTGGAAATGATACTGATGGGATATTATATAAAACTCGGACCAAAAAGTCAAGAATCATGCATGTCTCGGAATAAATGGTTGCGACATGGTGAATAGGTAAATAGGAATTTTGGAATAAAATTATTTTTATCCAAAAATTGGGGGGCATGTGTTTACACCAAAATTTGTGAAGAAGAACGCGGGAACTTGAAACTTCCAAGATTGAGTCATCAAGGAATCGATTGCATAAGGATCGATATCAGCTGATTCAAATGCTGCACTGGGATCGGCTCTCTTTGGATGACATCAGTAGATAGCGTCAATGAGCTACGACTTGCGTCGAGAAAGACATGTCAGACTCTACAAAAAGGGAAAGATTAGGGTCCAACTTATCTTAAGTTAGGATTATTTTCTCTTATGCCAAAGATTGTAATGAGTCGTACTTGAGTAGGATTCATGCTTAGGTTCTAGGTATAAATATTGGACCCCAGCTATTGTAAAAGGAGATCCAATCAATCATTACCAATTACTTTTTTCAGCTTCACGCCAACCCTTAGGAGTAGGAGTAGTGTATATCTTGTCGAGTTCTTCAACAAGCAGGGTTGCATCAGTCCGACCGACCTCTGGCTTGTCTGTGAGTATCGTCATGGCTTATACTTCTGTTCGTAATGCTGCATCGGTTAAGTTCAACCTCCACTGCGAGTTCTAGCATAAGCTAGTTATCGATTCTTATCTAGTTCAAGTACAGCTACATTGGTTAAGTTCGACCTCCACTGATCGAATTAGATTAAGGTCAAGTTATCGGCTCTACCTAAGGGTGGCATCCATCTGGTAGATTCATTAAGTTACCGATCTTGCTGATGTTCTTATTGTCATTAGTTTTCAGCGATATCAACCTGCCCGATCGAGATCAATCTCGATCGGCCTCACATCCTTTTAATCCATCGTTTATTTTGTTACATTGCGATGGTTCTTACTTTAAACGACAGAGTATGTTTCATCGGCCGGTCTGCTTCGGTCTTGGTCATGCATAGTATGTAGTCAAGGCATGTCTAATCTTGAGAAGGTTTACTAGCTAGTTGAATCTGGTCCATAGCTCGCTATTATGGATGTATCAATCTGGTCGACCCCCACTGTTAGTACTTTAGATCGAAGGATGCTAGCTAGTAGATTTGCTTTTGACCAGGCATGACCCTGGCTTTTTGCTATGCCCGCAACGGCTAAATAGCCGATCACCTATGCATTAATGGCTATAGTGTGTCTCCATGATTCTATTAAATGAGAATAGATCTATTTAGTTTAAAGGGTTGGTTTGTTGTCTTTATCACGGATGCCATCGATCTGGTCGAACCCCACTGTTAAAGATAACAGGTTAGGTATGATGAGTTCATAGATCTGTCCATGTTAAATAGTCGATTGGTCATATGTTGTAGTCCCTTTTCTACCTGAATCGGCTATTTTAGCCGATTCACTTGTGCTTTCACACATATAGTATGTCTTTCAGAAAACCTGTCAATGTATAGACGGTTTTATGGATTCTTTGGTTTTAGTTTGTTATTATCATCATAGTTGCCATCGATCAGGTCGAACCTCACTGTTGATAGTAACAGATTAGATTTAGAGCGTTTGTAGATCCATTTATACTAGACAGTCGATTTGTTCGCATGTTATATCCTTTCTCATTAGATTCATCGGCTCAATGCTTTACACTGGTAATATCTACCTAGTTGATGATTTTACTTACACCTATGTGCATTGTACTTATCATCATAAAATCAATCGTAACCCATGAGCTTTACAGTCCTTAACAGCCGATTTCTTCGCGTATCGACTGTTTAGTCAAATTTTCCCGTCTGACTGCTCCTAAAGCGGCACACTGGGAACTATTTGGGCAAGACCGGCATGTTCCACCTTAAATTACTGATAAACTTTCTCTCCTTGTCAATTGCAGGTCAAATTGACTAGCACGCCTTCGGGAATTCATAGGATCGGCTAGCCCTGCGTTGAAGCCAAGTGGATCTCTAGTCTTGCTCCATCAAGCTGATCCTTCCGACTTGTTGTGTGCCAGGCACATCGAAACATTTTTGCGCCGACAACTATTCTTTTAATTTTTGAAATAAAATTCTCCAATAACAAGACATCAAGAATCAAATTCTCGTATTCTACTATATCTCATTCCACAACAACTTAAGTAACATGGGGTCCCTAATAATAAGTTCCCAACAGTAGCAAGACTTCCAGGAAAAGTATTATGTGAGTCTATCCTTAAAACATGACTGAAATAATCTTTCCTCCATGTTTTAATAGTTATTTATCATAGGATTTTCAATTCGGTTTGAAACAGAAAGCGAGATAGGTGAAAATAGAACATATTGGACTCAAACCTAACCGTGGACGAAGCGCGAGGCGAGCGGAGCTGGGCTAGGCCGGTCAGCCCATGCAGGAGGCCAGGCGGCCCACTCTTGGGCCTATTTTGGTCCAACTTTGGCGAGCGTGATTCTTGTTCCGTTTCTTTCTAAATTTCATCATTTTTGCGATCGGATCTCATTTTGTTGTCGTGGTGTGCTTTTCCCACACTTGTTTCTTGTTTACCTTTATGTAGAATATGTGGAGACAAACACATATAAAAAAGAAATACAGAGCAGATAGTAATAGCAAGATTTATTGATAGGGCACTTTGTTACATAATCCAACCTAAACACAAACTTTCAACTGGCTAGCACAAACTTCAATTGCTCTAACTTCTGAGCTAAGCGAACGACCTAAACATTGGCCTAAACACACCCTATCAGTCTACAATCTAACTTTAATTCTCATACTTCTCTTTGTTGACAACATAGCGACTTAAGATTGTGACCTCATATTCTAGGTTCTTGCGATAAACATGCTCCTTATCTATCCTAAACTATAGAGCGTGGGTATATTCAGTGAGGGTTTTGATCTTGTCATGCAGCATAGCAACGGTCGGCTATTAGTGCTTCTCATCATTCTCTAGAACAGAGGGTGGCGCCCTCTTCTTCTTCTCCTTTGGCAGCATGACCTTGATTTGCTTAGGAGCAGCACGAACACCATCAATGCTCAAGCAAGGGGTGACTGACTTGTACTTCATGCATGTGACGTCTCCAAACTTGTTGGTCTTCACCCCGGTCAGCGTCTCGTTCGAGACCTTGATCTCTGGCACCTTCGGCTGGCGTGTCTTGTCTTGAAGAAGTAGACACGGCGGTGGTGGAGCGATCACCGGACGATGGATGGCTTGGGCAAAGTAAGATTGGTTGGAAGGAACATGAGGTACTTCTCGTGGTGGGATGATGCTTAGTGGTATGGGTTCATCAACTCCATAGGGAACGATGTCTCTTTCAACCATTGGAGCTAGGGAGGTGGAGAGCTTTGGTGCTGTTGGAGGTGGAAGGCTTTGATGGAATGGCTATGGAGGCAGGCAGGGGCTTTTTATATAGGGGGAACTTGCAGCAGGGATCAAGATCTTATCCTATTAGGGTTTCGTAACGAAGAAAAAATGAATGCAGCGGGAAACTATGGGATAGCAGAGGGGAAGGTTCTAGAATACATGAGAGAATTGACTAGAGGTGAGGCGACTGATAGGTGGGCCGGCCGACCAAGAGGTGGGGCCAGCCAGCCCCACACGTCATCTCTTTGCGCGGTTTTCTCTCTCGGTGGTTTCTAATGCCTAACTAATCCCAAAAAAGATATTATCACGTTACGAAACGTAAAGAGGAGGGCAGTGGTGTAAATCTCTGGAAAAACAAGAAAATCTACCTCATCCAAATTCTTAGGTGGGTTTTTAGGTTCTAGAAAGATCTTAAGACGGTGACCATTTACCTTGAATAACGTACCTTCATCATTTTGAAGTGTTACCACTCCATGCGATGAAGTGCTTATAACCTTGAATGGTCCTTCCATTTGCTTTGAAGTTTTCAATGCCCAAATAATTTAACCCCAGAATTAAAAAGTAATACCTTATCTCCTAGAGCGAACTCCTTCTTGATCCTCTTGTCATGCCATCTTTTTGTTCTCTCCTTTTATATCTTGGCATTGTGATATGCTTTTTCATGCCATTCATCGAGCTCAGAGAGTTGCATCTTCCTCTTGGTTTCGACAACTTCAAAGTCCATGTTCCATCATTTGATAGCCCAATGAGCTTTGAATTCTAGCTCAATAGGTAGATAACAAGTCTTCCCATAGATGAGCTGGTAGGGTGACATCCCAAGTGGCGTTTTATAGGCTGTTCTATAAGCCCATAGTACATTAGGTAGTCTATCCTTCCGTGCAGTCCCCATCTCATTCACCTTCTTCTACAGAATATTCTTGATTTGTTTGTTTGATGTTTCTACTTGGCCACTTGTCTGAGGGTGATATGGAGTAGCAACATTGTGATGGATCCCATCTCTTAACAAGAACTTGTGAAAGTTCTTGTCAGTGAAGTTAGTGCCTCCATCACTAATCACCATTCTCTGAACTCCGAATCATGGAGATATTGTCTCTTCAAACATCTTCTTGGAGTTCTTCATATCAGCAGCTTTACATGGCATGGATTCAACCCACTTGGAGACATAATAAACTACTACCAAGATATATTCATAGTTCTTTGACTTTGGAAATGTTCCCATGTAATCAATTCCCTAGACATCGAAGAGTTCGATCTGGAGGTTGTTGGTGAGTGGCATGGCATCTCTTGAATTGATGTTTCCATGCCTCTAACACGCTCCACACCTTCGAATGAAGTACTTTGTGTCTTCATACATGGTTGGCCAGAAGAATCCACTTTGCCAGAACTTTGAATGTGTGCAGAATGCACCATAATGTCCTCCATATAGAGATGAGTGGCATCACTTGATGATCTTGATGCCTTCTTCTACTGGTACACATCTCCTAAGTAGGCTGTCAGAGCAGACTCTAAAGAGGTATGGCTCATCCCATATGTGGAGACAACTTTCGTAGATGAGTTTCCTTTTGTTCTCCCCTGGTGGTACATAGCCTGCAACCATAAAATTGACAATATTCACGTACCAGGGGTCAGATTTTGTGATCTTGAAGAGCATGTCATCTCGAAGCAAATCATTGATGGGCAATTCCTGTAGATTTTCAAACAGCATTCTGGATAAGTGATCGACAACAGAATTTTCTACTCCCTTTTTATCTTTTATTTCTAAATCAAATTCTTGGAGTAACAAAATTCATCTTATAAGTCATGGTTTAGCATCTTTCTTAGTGAGCAAGTATTTTAGCAGCATGATCAGTATAAACAATCAACTTAGCTCCTATAAGTAAGATCTAAACGTATCTATAGCAAAAACAACAGTCAAGAGTTCTTTTTCAGTTGTTGCATAATTAAGTTGAGGTTCTATCAGAGTTTTGCTAGCATAAGCAATTGCATGATGCTTTTTATCTTTTGTTTGTCCTAGAACTACCTCCATAGCATAATCACTAGCATCACACATGATTTCAAAAGGTAGCAACCAATCAGGGGGTCGAATGATTAGTGTAGAAATGAGTGCTTTCTAAAGAATTTTAAAAGATTTTAAGCATGCATCATCAAATTCAAAGGGAACATTCTTGACCAAAAGATTTGTTAGCGGTCTAGCAATGTGTGAAAAACCTTTTATGAAGGAGCGATAAAACCCTACATGGCCAAGAAAACTGTGGATCCCTCTGATATTTATGGGAGGAGGTAACTGCTCAATTACTTCAATTTTATCTCTATCTACCGCAATCCCACGTTCGGACACAAAGTGTCCAAGCACTATGCCTTCTCTAACCATGAAATGACATTTTTCCCAATTAAGGACTAAGTGCTTTTCTTCACATCTTTGCAAAACCTTGTCTAAATTTTCAAAATAATCATCAAAAGTTTTTCCATAAATAGAAAAATCATCCATGAAAACTTCCATGATTTCTTCAATCATATCAGAAAATATAGACATCATGCATCTTTGAAAAGAAGCAAGAGCATTACATAGTCCAAAAGACATTCTACGATAAGCATAAGTTCCATATGGACATGTAAAGGTGGTTTTGCTTTGGTCATCTAGATGGATTGGTATCTGGTGATAACCTAAACACCCATCAAGGAAATAGAAGAAAGAGTGATTTGCCAGTCGCTCCAACATTTCATTAATGAAGGGCAATGGAAAGTGATCTTTCTTTGTTGCCTTGTTAAGTTTTTGGTAGTCAATACACATCTTCCATCTAGTGACAGTTCTTTGGGGCATTAGTTCATTCTTTTCATTTTTAACAACAGTCATGCCTCCCTTTTTGGGCACAACTTGAATAGGGCTAACCCACTCACTATATGGAACATGATAAATAATCTCGGCATGCAAGAGTTTCAAAACCTCCTTCTTAACAACCTCCCTCATTGCATTATTAAGCCTATGTTGTGGCTCCCTAGAAGATATAGAATTAGGGTCTGTAGGTATGCAATGGGTGCAAAGAACAGGTCTAATTCTCTTAAGGTCTTGGAGCGAGTAGCCAAAAGCAGAGCGATGCTTTTCTAAAATAGTTAGCAAGCGGAGGGATTCTTCCTGAGAGAGTTTATCACTTATAATCATAGGAGAATCCTGATCATTATTGAGAAAAGCATACCTAAGACTAGAAGGTAGGGGTTTAAGCTCAATGGTGGGCTTATGTGGTTCCATCAATTCATCTAGAGGTTCAGAATCTGTAGGATTTTCCTCTTCTTTTTTGATGAAGAACTAGGCATCTTCTTCAAGGTTGGGTTCGATCAAGTCATCAAGAGATGCAACCTTAGCCTCTTCCATTGGGTCTTCCTCAGGAATTGGCTCAGTCTCAGCATTTAGAGAATGAGTAATGGATATAGAAAGTTTAAAGTTTTTCTCGAGACTTATTTTCAACTTCCCCATTTGTCCTTCTTGAATAAGTCTTTTGATTGGTTGTCCTATAAATAGGTCAAACTCTATGATATCATAGATATAAAAGCTCAAATGAACCATGGTTCCTTGTACCTAGATAGGGAGGACATAAAGTATTCCCAAACTTGGGAGAATATGTCCTAAAAGGCTTTTCAACAATATTGTTGTTGGGGTTAATAGCATGTCTTTCAATAAATCATGAGCAAAAGATGTAGACATGATATTAACACCCACAACTAGATTATAAAGAGCATCGAAAGGAGCTTTGTTAATCTAGTAACGAATGGAAATAGAAGGTGAATCTAGATGAATCATATCAGAGGAAAGCTCTGATTCTTCTAACCATTCATTGCTTATAATAGACACTAGCTCTTTTGTAGTCTTTTTAAGGAAAGCTTCCTCAGAAGGGTCTAGAATTTGTTCATGGGATGACGATTTCCTAGGCTTCTAGGGTCTCCTCATGGTATGATAATTCAAGGTATCTCCATATTCATCAAAAAGTTCATCCTCGAATTCAAGCATGAAATCCAAAATTGGAGTTTCCTCCTTTTTCGGTGGTTCAGGATTTGGGATAGCTGAAGTTGATGATGGCTTAGGCAAAAGTCCTAGTTCAGCTATCTGGGTTCCTCTTCTAGTGGCTTCTTTTCTACTTCTTTAGGGGTGTTCTCTAGAATTTTAGTAAGAATGCTTTTCCTCGAATTTGTAGAGACATGCAAGAACGATCCTCCTGAAGTCGTATCAAGATGCTTCGAGGTTTTCCTATCAAGACCCATATAAAAGTTTTGAAGAAGAATGAGGTCTTGAATGGCAAGGTTAGGGATAGTATTAATGAGAGCATTAAAATGATCCCATGCCATGCCTAGAGATTATTTTTATTCTTGTTTAAAAGATAGAACCTCTGAACGAAGGCTGACTACTCTAGAGATGGAAAAGAATTGCAAGCAAAAGCTAGAACACAAGGCTTCCCAATCTCCTTGCCTACTCCCTATGGTGAGCTTCTACCAACGTTTCACTTTTCGCATCAAAGAAAAAGGAAAGAGCTTCCATCATAAGGTTTCATCTGACATGCCTACTATGCGTAGGCGTGCACAGGTTTGCTCAAACTCATTTAGGTGGGAGTATGGATTTTCATCATCTTCACCCAAAAAAGATTGATCCTAGACCAGGTTGATTAAACATGGGCACAGCTCATAGCCAGGTGTTAGGATAGTCTTTGAGGATTCTAGTGGCTCTAGGCGTGTGCTCGTAGGTGCGGCATATTGGTAGATAGGGGTGGATGCTAGATCCATAGTAAAAAGATAAAAGATAAGAATAATGATACAAGGTTAAGCTAGGTTAGAAGTTAACTCAACACCTGTTTCCCCAACAATGGTGCTAGAAATGCTTGTTGGTATAAATTAACGCACACAGAATAATCCGCAAGTGCACCGATATTATACCGATGTAGCACTTCACCGGAAGTATCCCAGTTTTATATTGATCTCAAGGAAATGTGTGTGAGAATAACCAAATCTAACTTAACCCAACTTCACAATCAAGGCTAGATAATAGGAGTATAAAGGAGATCGCAAAGGTCTTCTAGTTCAAACTTCGATAAGTTTTGTCTTCTATTGTTCAATTCTAGGGATATTACTAAAGAAAACAAAGGCAGAGTATGTTTCCTATAGCAGCAAGGTCCTCCTAGGCCAACAAATGGGAGGTGGACTTCAAAGGATTAAATGAGGCTATAAGAGTCACCCTCATGAGCTACCACTGATCCAGAATATAGGGTACATCCACGAGTAACCGAGTCTAAGCACCACACTTACACTACGAATACTACTTTAATCCAGGAGCTATAATGATTAAAGTACTCAAAGAGAGTCACAAACCGGAAGAACAATATGAACAAGATGCATACTTGAATTAGAAGTTGATTACTAGAGAATCTCAGAAGCAAGTTGAAGAATAATATTGATATCGCTAGGGTACAAGCTGTAGAGAGAGCACCGATAGGCCGGCACTTCTCCAAAACTCTTCCCTCTCACTCTATCTCTCTATTTCTAATACAAGACTAGATCCTTTTGAGGACTAATCTTCTCTTGATTGCTAGCTTTGATCCTATTGGACATATGAATTAGGGTTTCTGGCCTTCACGCTCTTAGGATCAAATGCATGGATACCCTAGAGGGGGGTACAAGCAGGTATATATAGGTCCCTTCATGCATCCTAGACCCTCGGATCAAACCGACTTAAAAGGATGGCATAGATGCAAACCCTAAGGTGTTAGAGAATTGATGTAGCGAAGAGAGACCACCAGGTAGGGCCCATAGGCTGGTCGGCTTGATAGTGGGGCCGGCCGGCCTCACATGTCATGGACACATGGCCTGCTTTGGTGATTTTCCTTTTGGGGTTTTCTAGAGTCTTCCCACGTAGGTAGCGTCATGGATTTACGTGATTTCCTTTGATGAATAGGTCCTCTTTGGCGGTTTTCTAATTAAATCCTGTTGAAAACACAAATTCACCATAACTCATAGAAATTGTTAGTTTAAACCCTTAATTCTATGTTGGTGATCCATTTTAGTCTTTTATGCAAGGTGTATTGACGGTTTGTGATGAATGTTAACTACCATGAACACTAATCTAGCCCGAGTATCTGACGAAAGGTTCGATTGGTGCCTAGTCAATGTCTTAGACATTCCCGACCGACGCCACCCCTTTGCCAGTTTCACGGATAAACCAGTCGCAATTAGTTACTCAGCTTGTCGATCCCATCCACGACATGTGGTCTATATGGGTGGTTACTTGGACTCACGTATCCTAATAAATGGTCCTTAACTACTCCATGAGCTATGTCGTTTGAGATCCCACACTCACAATGACCTACCCCTCGCATGAGCGATAGTTACCAAAGTAGTATCCAGGTTTATAACTTTTAGTGATATTATTCCTTAGCCATATTCGTGAAGTAAGTCAAGTTGTACCCTCATTAGTTTTAGTGATTAATTATACAAGTGTAGCATCCTACACACGCGAGAATGAGTTCCCTTCTCATACTCGACTTCTACCGTTGCTAAGTAACTAAGCAATAAGCAATAAGCAATTAAGCATTTCCATTCCCATTGTTTAGATGAAAGGCTTCTAATAGATTAATGAGTGACTCTACGTGTAAGGTGAACAAGATTATTATCCAAAGCTACATGTGATGCATAACTCATAATGAAACTGCATAAGTATCCAAAATAGGGTTTATAGTAGTGGGGTGCCTGCCTGATTGTGTTGTCGTCCTAACTCTCAAAGCTGACGATGATGACTTGTACAATTACACGGTCCTTACTTGAGGTGTTCCTAAAAGAATAGGGAAGACATGACTTAGGAGATATATCGATGATCCAAGACAACGAGAAAGGATATGGGTGCATAGGTTAGCACTAGGAACATGGGAAGGGACATTTATTGGTATGCTATTTGGTAAAGGGTTTAAACTAGTGTTGTTGACCTCATGGGTAAGCTTACTAAACAGACTCACACTCTCTGTGGTTTGGCAGACACTCTGCTATATTGGGTACCGAGGTAGGCTATTCCCGGGTGGGCTTTGTTTGGGTTGGCAGACACTCCAAGGAGGTCATGGGTACTCCAGTACAAACTGGTACTCTTGGGTTACGGGGTGGTTATTCCTTATATTTCAACGGACACTCCGCCATGAGTGATGGACGCTCTGGTATAGGCTGGTCGCTCTCGGGTTCACTGGCTATAATGCTTTATAACTCAATGGACACTCCGATGAATTGTCAGACACTCGATTGTTCCCACTCCACAAGGGTATGAATGCTTCTATAGGGTGGTTTACTAAATCAGGAGGTTTATCGGACACTCCATGTTGACACAAAATGTGACACACTGTGCCTCACACACAGCAAGCCGGAAAGCGTGGCTTCAATTGGGTTCCTGGGTGCTTCATGATCCGGAAGCGTGCCAGTCAGTTTGACCTGAAAACTAACAAGGGATAAAATAATTAAATGCCAAAACGGAACATGTCGGGTAAGATCAGACAGTTCCACATATACGGCCCTGAAGCCACTTACAACGACATACAGCTATAGAGAGCTGTCTGCCAACAAGTTTATAAACCATTCGGCTAATCGTAAGACGAATGCACGTAAAGACCTGATTGCCGAATGCATGTACATGGGAAGACATGTTCGAACAAGTGAAATTAATTATGAGTTAATGCACGACCAAGCTCAGCAATCCAGCCGAGTTGGGTTCCATGAAGAAGGAACATGCAAATAAACACGATTAAACTAATCTAAAACCTACATCTGCCGCACGACACCTGGTTTCGTTAAAGCTTAAACGTAATTAACATACATGAACCCACGACATGTGACAATCTAGATTAAAACCATTCAGCCATTATGGGCATGTTATCTATTTGCAAAGGTAATATGAAAAGCAATTGTTGTTGAAACACGAATAAAACCATAAAAGAGAGAGAACCGAACAATATCAATCTAGATTGGGCAGAAGTGTGTTACAAATACATAAAATATTTAAAAAACATGCAACACTAGATAACTTAATGAATCTATTTAGATTTGCCATATCTAATAGAGCCGATAACTATCTTGCTTTCACTAAGCATATTGAGCAAACGCCTGCCGCATGGTATCTACTCATAAACAAAGCATAAGCAAAGACTTATTGGTTGTCAAGCAAAGATCCGCCGCACGACCATTGAAAACAAACAAGACTACTTGCATCACGTCTAAATCCACCGCATGATACTAAACATGATAACAAGGTTGTCGGAACTTACGGAGGTCGACGGATCGATGACTCCTCTCGAAGAACTCGACGACACGACAAAAGGACTCGAAAGTTGGCACGGGGCCGGTTGTATTGATTTGGTTGTGAACCCCTATTACAATGGTCGAGGGTCAATATTTATACCGCAGACAAAACACGAGTCCTAGAAGACTACGATTTACAAAGGAACTTTTAAACAAACTTGGAAACTTACGATTCCTTACTCTAAACTCTCAGAGTCCTTTATTATTACAACTTTCATCTTTTCGATCGGCCTTGCCTGCCATCTTCTGCTTTCCCGAACGGAGTCACCGCCTTCTGGAGTAACCGACCGCACAAGTATTTAGCCGACCGCTTGTTTTGTTTGCCAAACACCCTTCTTCTCGCATGCGGTTCCACCTGTCATCCTCCAGAATCGACCAAAATCCAGTGTTAACACATGCCCCCTCAATTTCAGGATAAAAGTTGTTTTATTCTGAAATTGACCACAAGCTCCTTCTTCCTCCTAGGTCAGCACCGTTCATCACCGCAGCCGCTGCCAAAAAATTCAAGTTTTCAGCGCAACCTCGGACCTACTTCGAATCTTCAATGGCGACCCAGGATGAAATCCCAGAGGTAAACTTTACTTATATTCGGCAATTTTCATTTGATCCTCCCGTTCCTCTTTTGGCTTATTCCTCTTTGATTTCAATCACCTTCTAAAGGAATACAAGAACCAGATTTTGATCCCCTATGCTGCCAACCTCGACTCCTATTTCCTCGGTCTAATGGGAAATCCTAACCCTTCCAAAATTATTGAGAAGGAAACCCAAAGAATCCCTTTTAAATCTGGGATCACCTCGCCAAACCGATGGCCCAACACATTCAAGAATTGGCCATTTCCCCCAATCGCAGGATGGTGGAATTGGTATAGGAGAATGCTGGAGAAAAGCAGCAGCCACTGGGAAAGTCAAGACATCAGTCATTGTCTGGAATTATCCTTAGCAGAAACACCCAGAAATGATTCCCTTTTGATAGCAGCTTCCCATTTTTGGTCTGACACTATCAATGCCTTCATCTTTGGTCACGGCATGATGACCATCACTCTAGCCGACGTGTTCATGATGACTGGCTTGAACGTGTCACTGCCAGTATACCCCTATAAGTACAAGAGCAAAAGTAATCAAAGAGCCGTTAGCTCTGGATGTGGATGGATCAAACACATCCAGAACTACATGAATGCATCTGGCACTGTCTCTGACAAAGAGTTGAAAGCCTTCATGAATATGTGGCTATGTAGATTCATCTTCTGTGGAAAATCCAATGAACCAACCCTGAATCACATGGTGATGGCTGAAGACTTAGCTGCAGGCACTCAGACCCCACTAGGCAAATATCTTTTAGGGTCTGTTTATCATATGATGCATCAGATTACTCTTCAGATACGCTAAGGTGGAGAAATCTCTTGTGTGAATGGTCCCTGGTGGCTAATTCAAATGTGGCTCCAACTATATATGCATCAGATAACCTCTGTGAGCCTCTTCAATCTAAGTTTTCCTTCAGTTAACTATGCTGAAGGCAGTACAGCAAAGGTTAAAGCTTGTCAGACTTATGGAGAAGCAGCATCATCTATAAGCATTGACATAGATGTCGGTCATTTCTTCAAGCTGTTTTTCAAAGGATTCGGCAATGTGCTCTGGTTTCCTTACAGAGAAAATGAAAATTTGACTTTGCCCTACAAGTTCAGCTATGAAATTGGTTGTTCAGGTCAAGAATCCACAGAGATTTTCAACTCCTTTATCAAACCTTGCACTCTGCCAGTCGAATTTCATCATGGGAGGTTAGTGCAATCCACCTATGAATTCTATTACCCAAATATGGTGGCCAGACAATTAGGATGTGGCCAACTGCCTCCAAGATTCCTCTTCTCAACAATCATAAAGTCAAGGGAAGTAATAACAGAAAGAATGGAAGCCAAGAAAATCTTTGAATTAGGATGGGAGTTGCCAACATATGAACCATCTCCATTTGGGCTAATAGATGTTGCTCATCTCTTCTTTGTCTCTTGGTGGTAGGAATGGCATGCTCATATCTTCAATATATCAGTACATTCTTTATGCAAAAACTTGCAACCTGATTTTGCTTCTGATAGTGAGGTAATTTCATTATGCTCATCATTTCTTGCTCTTGAATCCACTTCTTATTTTAACATCTGGTTATGCACAGGATCTCGAGTTTACTCCCCTAGCCAAAGCAATTTAGTACTATTTGGCTTTTTGCCCCCTTGCAATTTTCTTGTTCATCTCTTAGTTTCGATTTTTCTTCCTCATTCATCAGGATAAGGGTCATCAGCTCCAGCCAATATCATCTCCTTCCCTCGGCAACAGCAGCTCAACCGAGAACTCCATCATCCGGCTCTTCCAGCTCTTCAAGCTCCTATCATTCCAATCCTTGGGGCCTGGCGGAACCAGCAGATGCACACCATCCGTACTCTCACGAGGAGGCGCTCAAGTTTCGCCAGGAGAGGGACGAAGCCCGGGAGGAGCTAGGCGACGTCTCCAAGAAATTCGGCATCGATCAAGCCGAATGGGAGGACCAGCGGAAGCAACTCTGCGACGCCATCACCGGTTTGATATCTTCATTTGGTTCTATCATTCTGGCTTCCCTTGCTTGCCGACCCATTTTTTTTCTTTTCTACCCAGCTCTTTCTGCGGAGAATGACCGTCTGAAGGCGGCGGCGAACAAGATTGCCGACAAGGTGAATGCCCAGGGGGAGACATCCGAGGCACGCCTTGATGCTGTGGACGGCCGTATTGATCAGGCCATCATCCAAGGTGTGCACCTTGGTGCTTCTCTCGGGCTGGCGGCAATGACCTCCCAAACCAACGAGGACTACTCCTTCCAGCCAGTTGGCTTCGTTGGAGGACGCCCGGACGAGATCGACGACATCGATGAGCGTCTGGAGGCCTACGATGATCATGTCGCTGCCCTTGCCGAAATCACAAACCCCCAATCCATCCTCAACAAGTTATTTGAGGAGTAGTTTGTATTAGGATGGACTTTTATGAATAATCTCGTCTTTTGGAAGAATACTTATTTCTTTGATTTTTTTTCGGTAAAATTCTGCCTGCGACTGTCAGAAAAATGCTGAAAACAACCCAGTCTTGAATAAACATTCTTGTGCTAGAGGCGATGCAAACTGCATCGGCTATTTTGTGCTAAAGGCGATATGAACAATATCGGCTATTCTCAGTCTTATATCTGATTTTTAGGCTAAAGGCGATTTTCTCTTTATTGGCTTTTCTGATCTACATTCATGAACCAACCTCAACACTGGGGTAATATTTCTTAAGAAATCTTCCATTGATAGCTCTGGTAAACTTCCTCCCCAAATAAAGTCTTCAATATGTATGCATTGCCAGGTACACATTCTACTATTCAGAAAGGACCTTCCCAATTTGGAGACCATTTGCCGAACGCTCTATCCTTTGTTCCAACTGGCAATATAGTTTTCCAAACCAAATCTCCTTCTGCGAATTGCTTCAGCCTAACCCTTTTGTTATAATACTTGGCAACGCGTATTTTATTTTTCTCAATATTTTCCAACGCCTTGAGACGAATCAAATGTAAATCTTCCAATTCATCCATCATCAGATCCTTATAATCTTCTTCTACCAATTCTTTCTGTAACACAACTCGCCTTGAACCTAACCGTAATTCCCATGGTAATACAGCATGATGCCCATAAATCAGTTCATAGGTAGACGTTCGAGTGGACCCATGACAAGCCATTCGGTAAGCCCACAATGCTTCATTAAGAACCAAGTGCCATCTCCTTGGTCTTTCATCAATCTTCTTCTGGATGATTTTAATCATAATTTTATTTGATGCTTCTGCCTAACCATTAGCTTGTGCATAATAAGGAGAAGAATTATACAACTTAATCCCCATATCTTTGGCAAAATCACAGAATTCCAAAGAAGTAAACTGAGTTCCTTGATCAGTTGTTATAGTTTGAGGAATCCCGAATCTGTGAATTATATGTTCCTTAACAAAACTGATCATATTTTCTGATGTTACTTTCTTCAAAGGGATAGCTTCAACCCACTTGGTGAAATAATCCGTGGCTAAGAGTACAAATTTGTGTCCCTTACTAGAAGAAGGATTGATCTGACCAATTAAATCTATACCCCATCCTCTGAACGGCCAAGGTTTGATTATGGGATTCATAGCAGATGCTGGAACCTTTTGAATATTGCCGAATTTTTGACAATTGTGACACCCTTTGTAATATTCAAAACAATCCTCCAACATAGTCGGCCAAAAATAACCAGTTCTCCTAATTATCCACTTCATCCGATAAGCTGACTGGTGTGCACCACACAATCCTTCGTGAACCTCATACATCACCTTCTTGGCCTCTTCTTGACTTAAATATTTTAGCAATACTCCATCGATGGACTTGTAATATAATTGATCATCAAGAAACACAAATTTGAGAGCTTTGTACCTGAGTTTTCAGGAAACTTTTTGAGATAGACCTTTCAGATAATTGGCAATTTCGTGTCTCCAATCACCATCTACTTGATCAGTATTTAAAACACCTTCTTCTATAGCAAAAACTTCCCGACTCTCTCGATATCCAGAAGCAGCTTGAGCTAACTTATTTGCTTCTTCATTGCACTCTCTAGGGATATGATGTAAGGTTACTACCAGAAAATTCTTCAAAAGTTCTCTACACTCCTCATAATATTCTCTTAACACATTGTTCTTGCATTCATACTGACCATTCAATTGATTAATCACCAACTCAGAATCCCCAAAGATTTCAACAGCAGCGGCCTTCACTTCTATAAGAAGCCGAAGCCCTCTAAGCAACGCTTCATACTCTGCCTGATTATTAGTAACATGAAATTCAATAGGAACCGCATACTCAAAAGTTTTTCCTTGTGGGGAAATCAAGAGAATACCAGCACCACCACCTTTGTTACAAGATGATCCATCAAAAAACAAGGCCCAAGGCACAATGCTTATCGCCTCAATAGAAAGATCCCGATGTTGGGTAATAAAATCGGCAATAATTTGACCCTTTATCGCCTTTGCCGATTCGTACCTTAAATTCTGACAATGCTAAAATCCATTTGCCAATTCTTCCATTCAAAATTGGCATCGATAGCATATGTTTGATTACATCAAAACTAGAAACTACCACGCATTCGGCATTCAACAAATAGTGCCGAGATTTGATACAGGAGTAATACACACACAAGCAAAGTTTTTCTGTAGCCGAATACCTTGTTTCCGGGTCTAGCAGCTTTCGGCTAAGATAAGCTATGACTCTTTCTTTTCCTTCAAATTCTTGCATAAGGGCCGACCCTATCATTAGGCTATCGGCCGCCACATACAACTTAAAAGGCTTGTCAAGTTGTGGAGGTACCAGCACAGGTGGTGCCTTCATATATTGCTTGATCTCATCAAAAGCCTTTTGTTGTATGTCACCCCATACAAATTTTTGATCCTTCTTGAGCTTTAATAAAGGAGAAAAGGGTAAAACTCTCTCTGATAGATTGGATATGAATCTTCTTACAAAGTTGATTTTGCCTAACAATGATTGTAATTCTGTGAGATTAGTTGGCGGCACAACTTTGTCTATTGCTTCCATACTCTTTTTCCCAACTTCAATTCCTCCTTTATGAACTAAAAATCCCAAAAACTCACCAGTCGAAACTCCAAAGGAACATTTGTTTGGATTCATCTTCAATCCATGCTTTCTTGTGCACTCTAGAGTCTTTCTTAAATCGACTAAATGTCTTTCATGATTTCTAGACTTGACTACTACATCATCGATGTAGATTTCTACAATCTTGCCGATCAGCTCGTGAAAAATATAGTTCATAGCTCTTTGATAAGTTGCACCGGCATTCTTTAACCCAAACGTCATGACTATCCATTCAAACAATCCAATATGACCAGGACATCTGAAAGCTGTTTTTGAAATATCTTCCATTGCCATAAAAATTTGATTATAGCCAGCATTACCATCCATAAAACTAATGACTTCATAACCTGCTGCTACATCTACTAGTAAATTGGCAACTGGCATTGGGTAACCATCCATGGGAGTTGCCTTATTAAGATTTCTGAAATCTATGCAAACTCTCATTTTTCCATTTTTCTTGTATACCGGTACTATATTTGAAATCCACTCTGCATACTTGCATGGCCGAATGAAGTTTGCTTCTATTAATCTTTCAACCTCCTTCACATCGGCCAATACCTCCTCTTTGTATATCTTCCGTGGAGGTTGTTTGTAAGGACGAAATCCAGGTTTAATGGGTAATCGATGCTCAACAATGGAACGATCCAATCCAGGCATTTCCGTGTAATCCCAAGCAAAACAATCTTTAAACTCTTTCAATAGATTTATCAACTTTGATTTATATTCTGGGTCTAACTTCGCACTAATATACATCGGCCTTGGCTTAGAACCATCACCAACATCAATTTCTTCCAACTTATCAGCCGACATAAAACCACGTCCCAACTTTCCTTTGTTGCCATCGATAAGATTTCCCATTAAAAATTACTATGAGAGCCGACTGCTTGGATCGGCTGTTGGCCCTCGCTGAAAACATTTACAGGACCTTCTTTCCACACTTTTCTGGAGAAACAATCAACGCCTTCATATTCCCAATAGGTAGACTCTATGGCAGCAACACTTACCGAATCATCAGCATGTACAATTTCAACATCATCTCCAATCCATTGAATGAGAATTTGATGCATGGTTGAAGGAATGCAGCAATTAGCATGGATCCAATCTCTGCCCAAGAGTAGACTATATGCCCCCTTGCCATCAATGACAAAAAAGGTAGTAATCAAAGTTTTCGACCCAATAGTTAGCTCGACATGGATAGCACCTCGGGTATCGGAAGGATTGCCAGCAAAGTCCCTAAGCACCATGTCAGTTTTCAATAATTCTTCATTAGCCATCCCAAGCTTTCTGAAGGTAGTATAAGGCATGATATTGATAGCAGCCCCTCCATCAACAAACATCTTGGTTAAAGGCTTGCCATTGACATATCCTTTTAAATAGAGTGGTCTCAAGTGACGATTCTTGATTGGTTTGTCAAAAACAGCCTGCTGTGTTAATACAAGCTGAGCCATCAAATCCTGACATTCACTTTCATCAAAATTAGAGTACACCTCTTCTTGGACATCTTGGCTTTCGGGAGCTATAAACTCTGATGGGAGGAAGAAAGCCATGCAAGCATCAGCTGAAGGACCACATCCATCAGGCTTCTTCTTAGGACGCCATATTTGCTTTGTCTCAGTAACTTCCTGTTCCAACTCCCTATTCCTCAACCGTTGAACTCTTCTTTTCTGACTTTTCTTCAGGCCTGGAGGACACCACTGTTCTTTTTGCCATACGTATCTATAGGAATCAGCTTCTTCATCATGCACCCTATCATGTATCCAACCTTGACTTGCAAATCTTTTCCTTTGCTGATTCTCAAAATCATCTATTTTTAGGCGCCGATCATCTTCAGGAACCTTCGTTCCAAGTCTTTCATAGACGGGATGGCGGTTGACTCGAGATTGCCTATATTCAGAGTACTGAGCACTACACTCTGGACAATTATTTCTTGTAGGCAACCTCAAGCCTTCATTCCAACAATGCCTAAAGAACGAACAACCCCAATGAGACTGCTCCTGTTCTGTCATGTATTCTTCTTGCTCCCTTCGGTATACCTCTTCTTCATACCTCTGGCATTCTTCCATAAACCATTGCTTCTTATAGTATTCTTTCTCTTGCTCTCTCTACCACTTGTTTAGCAAAATACGTGATGTAACTCTAGGTTTGGAAGTTTGACCTTTCTCGGTTCGGCTATTTTGAAACCAAACTCGTTGCTGCAGCTCTCTACTGGTGATTTGCCGATCCGGGTCAACAGCACCACTTTCCTTTGCTCTATCAGAAGTCAACACCTTCACCTTGCCTTTACCTTTGAGATCATTGGCAGAGACCATATTCACAGAGAAAGAAATCATATTTTGTGGAAAAGGCTGATCATCAATTTTCATCTTGCCATCAAACTTCAAATGTCCCTCTTGGATAGCTTTTTGGATTCGTATTCTGAACACTCGGCAATCATTGATAGAGTGAGAATTAGTGTTATGGAAGCCACAATACTTTTTGTCTTTCACTCCTTCAGGACGTAGCATGGGATGTCCTTCTGGCAGCTTGATGCGTCCTTCCTTCATCAATAATGCAAAAAGCCTGTCTGCCTTAGTAACATCAAAATCATAGGTTCCCTTTTGTTGTTTCAACCAACGTTGACTAACTTGAGTAGGCTCCTTTGCCCAATTCAACTCAGCTGCAGCTATCTCATCTTCATCAATATACTCAGTCGCTTCATCCAGAAAACCTTGATACACCTCATTAGTGGCATTGTTCTTCTGAAAGCGGTTATCTCTCCTGAATCCTTGGGCCTGATTACTCATAGCTGCTAAACGCTGTGCAAGTTGGCCAAGATCATCAAACTCCATGCCGAACAACTTCTCCCTGATATTCGGCAGCATTCCTGCTATAGCTATTCCAGGTAGTTGATCATCTGGTAAATTCATAGAATAACACATATTCTTGGTCTCCCTAAACCTGCGAAGATATTCCAATGGTGTCTCATTTGTTCTCATCCTCAGATTCATGAGGTCGACCAACTTCTTCTCATTAGTACCCGTGTAGAAATATGAATGAAACTTCTGCTCTAGCTCTGCCCACGTACCAATGGAATGAGCTGGTAAAGACGTAAACCATGTGAAAGCTGGTCCTGTAAGAGACAAAGGAAAATATCGAATCCTCCAAGCTTCATCTGAAGAAGCTTCTCCAAGCTGCATTAAGTACCGACTGACGTGCTCTATGGTACTAGTATCATCTTGACCAGAAAACTTGGTCAAATCCGTTGGAGGCTTCACCCTTGGAGGTAACGCAACTCTGTTGTACCACTCTGGATAAGGAGACTTGTATGAATAGGATTGATTTTTTGGCTTCAAGCCGAACTGATTCTGTATCATATCAGCCATCCTGTGCATCAAAACATCAATATCTGAATCCTGATTTCCTTATACTTGCACTCCAGAAGGCAATCCTGAAACACTCCTATACCCTGGATTTGGTACAGCATTGATCGCATTGTAATCAGTAAATTCTTGATACCCATCTCCATACATATTCTTCTGCAACCTGTTTGATGCTGGAGAAACTCTATAAGCTGAAGGTGGCACTTTTCCTGTGGTACCAAATGTCACCTGGCCATAGGTGGGATGTGATTGCTTTTCAGTGTGGGTCAATCCACCTATATTTGAAGTCGATGCTATTTCTTTTCCAATAGGCTTCTCTTGATGCTTTGGAACATTGAAAAGTGTCGGTCCGCTGAGTGGGCCAACATTTTCTTCAAAGTATTTATCAACCATTGGACCAAAAGTACTGATCATGATTGCCCGAAAGGTATTCAGAAAAGCTGTGTGATGGTTTGTCATGGTTTCTCCCATGGCTTTATAGACCAGGGCTGCCATCTTCTGAGCATCCTCCTCTTCAGTGTAATCAGTCTGATGCGGAAGAAGAACCCTTGGCATTGACTGCTTTTGAAACACTTTATTGCTCTTGTTTTTGGAAAAAGACATCAAACACTTCCGTTGGTATTGCTCACATGCTTGTAGCACTAAATCCCTGTAATTATCTGGCAATTCTGTCATGCTTACATCCAGAACATGATCGTTGTTGATCTCAGACGTCATCTTGAACTAACAGATGGTCCCACTGGGCGTGCCAAAAAGTGTGTTGACACAAAATGTGACACACTGTGCCTCACACACAGCAAGCCGGAAAGCGTGGCTTCAATTGGGTTCCCGGGTGCTTCGTGATCCAGAAGCGTGCCAGTCAGTTTGACCTGAAAACTAACAAGGGATAAAATAATTAAATGCCAAAATGGAACATGTCGGGTAAGACCGGACAGTTCCACATATACGGCCCTGAAGCCACTTACAACGACATACAGATATAGAGAGCTGTCTGCCAACAAGTTTATAAACCATTCGGCTAATCGTAAGACGAATGCACGTAAAGACCTGATTGCCGAATGCATGTGCATGGGAAGACATGTTCGAACAAGTGAAATTAATTATGAGTTAATGCATGACCAAGCTCAGCAATCCAGCCGAGTTGGGTTCCATGAAGAAGGAACATGCAAATAAACACGATTAAACTAATCTAAAACCTGCATCTACCGCACGACACCTGGTTTCGTTAAAGCTTAAACGTAATTAACATACATGAACCCGCAACATGTGACAATCTAGATTAAAATCATTCAGCCATTATGGGCATGTTATCTATTTGCAAAGGTAATATGAAAAGCAATTGTTGTTGAAACACGAATAAAACCATAAGAGAGAGAGAACCGAACAATATCAATCTAGATTGGGTAGAAGTGTGTTACAAATATATAAAATATTTAAAAAACATGCAACACTAGATAACTTAATGAATCTATTTAGATTTGCTATATCTAATAGAGCCGATAACTATCTTGCTTTCACTAAGCATATTGAGCAAACGCCTGCCGCACGGTATCTACTCATAAACAAAGCATAAGCAAAGACTTCTTGGTTGTCAAGCAAAGATCCGCCGCACGACCATTGAAAACAAACAAGACTACTTGCATTACGTCTAAATCCACCGCATGATACTAAACATGATAACAAGGTTGTTGGAACTTACGGAGGTCAACGGATCGATGACTCCTCTCGAAGAACTCGACGACATGACAAAAGGACTCGAAAGTTGGCACGGGGCCGGTTGTATTGATTTGGTTGTGAACCCCTATTACAATGGTCGAGGGTCAATATTTATACCCCAGACAAAACACGAGTCCTAGAAGACTACGATTTACAAAGGAACTTTTAAACAAACTTGGGAACTTACGATTCCTTACTCTAAACTCTCAGAGTCCTTTATTATTATAACTTTCATCTTTTCGATCGGCCTCGCCTACCATCTTCTGCTTTCCCGAACGGAGTCACCGCCTTCTGGAGTAACCGACCGCACAAGTATTTAGCTGACCGCTTGTTTTGTTTGCCGAACACCCTTCTTCTCGCATGCGGGTCCACCTGTCATCCTCCAGAATCGACCAAAATCCAGTGTTAACACTCCGACACATTTGACGGACACTGCGAGTTGGGCAACAGAACCTATGTTTTATGTCTTAGGTTGGTTAGATCCTAATTTGGGGTAGTAGACATCTATGCATGTGCACCAAACTTCTGGGGTAACTCTAGGGAGGTGCTAGGCTAGAGCTAGATGGGTTTTGGGTTATGGCTAACTAGTGCATCTAGTGATTTGGGTTCTATTCCTTCCCATGAACCACTTGAGACTAATGCTTGAGATTGAGCAAAAGGAACTTAACTCCAAAGTTGATAATCATGAGAGGGTAGGATCCTTGATAAGAGATTGATCACACCTTGCTTTCCATTCTTGAAGAGAAATACCAACATCCTTGCAAGAATCCATAGAAATGCACGAAAGTGACATTGAGAGGGATTTCTTGAGATTGGTCATGCATGGGCGTTAATCTTACCTTTGTGATGAATGAGATGTCACCACACTCCATGATCCATACATGCATGAAAGATTGAGATTAGGGTTTGAGAGAGATTTCCATCTAGCTAAGATGAGTGCTCATGAGCTAACCATGATCATGAGGTGAGGATGAGTTGAGCTTGATGAAGTGATGATCTTGGGTTGCATGCCTTCACTCCATCTTCCACCTCCATCTCCATTTTCTCTCTCTCTAGTTCTTCCTTGTTCTTGCTCTTTTATAGAGAGAGGGAGGTGAGAAATGGGAGAATGGGTTGAGTTGGTGCTGCTTCAGCTGAGGTATGGTTCATCCAATTTCATGCATATGACATGTGGGGCCAAGGGTTAAGTTGGGGACAGCTCATTCCCCACTCACTGCATGCAGTTCAGATACTAGCGGATGGTCTGGTATGACGTCGGACTGTCCGGTATTCTCTGTTAGTTGAGATATGGGTCTAATCACTTGGGTTTTGGCATTGGGACAATTAACACTATTCCAAAGGTAAATAACCCGATCTCTAACAATCAGAGCCATTGTGTTACATCCTTCAGATTGCGAGTTGCCTCACTAGGTAGGAAGCTATATATTTGTGGCTTCTGCTGTGCCCAAGAGCTTGCAGGGCTCGTCTAGGAGCTTCATCGATGATTGAAATTGAGAGCCTAGGTTGTGGCGAATTTGGGTCATTACATATCTTGCACATGCATAGATCATAGGTGAGCACTTCTAAGTTTGGAACCCAAGATCACCCAAGAGCATAGGTTTTGTCGTCCACTTGATGGAGTGTCCATCGATTCAGTGAAGTGTCTGTCACACCGTTGAGAAGTCACTAGACAGTCTTATCTATAGTCAGCTTGGACCACAGGAGTGTCCGCGATACCCCGTGGAGTGTTCGTTGAATTATAAAAACCCATAGCCAGTGAACCCGAGAGCACCAAGCCTATACCAGAGTGTCCATCACTCATGGTGGAGCATATGATGATTTATAAAGGCTAGAAACCCAGTAACCCGAGAGTACCTAGTTTATACTGGAGCATCTGATAATCGGTCGGACCATCCGATGTTAACAATAACACATAGGTATGACTAAGCCCTGAACCTACTAGAGCCTCCGTGACCTTCCACGGATTACCCGCCAACCTATACAAAACCAAACAGAGACAGCCCACCTCAGAACCTGGCATAGCGGAGTATCTGTCTCCTAGGACAGAGTGTCCGCCAGTCACAGAGAGTGTAAGACTGATTAGTAAGTGTACCAAAAAGGTCAACAATACTAGTCTTTACCCATGACCAACTAGTGCAACAATAGAGTCTCAGTTAGATGCATCTTCCCAAGTTCCAGTCGATAATCTATTCTTGTCTATTCATACCCCTTGTCGTCATTCCGAGCGTCGGTGCATCTCTTCAATCGGATCTCTCTTAATCCTTTCAAGAATCACCTCGAGTAAGGAACGTGTATAGATCGTCACCATCGGCTTCGATGAGTTGGAACGGTAGCACAGTCAGGCAGGCACCCCACTACTATAGACCCTACTTTGGATACTTATTGCGTTTCATTATGAGTTATGCATTACATGTAGTTTTGGTTAGTAATCTTGTTCACTCTACACTTAGAGTCACTCTGTAATCTGTTAGAAGCCTCTCATCTAAACAATGGGAATGGAAACGCTTAATTGCTTCTTGCTTAATTGCTTAGATACGGTAGAAGTCAAGCATGAGAAGGGAACTCATTCTCACACGTGTAGGATGCTACACTTGGATAAATGATTACTAAAAACATTGAGGGTACAACTTGACTTACTCTACAAATCTGGCTAAGGCACACTTTCACTAAAGGTTATAAACTTGGACACCACTTGATAACTTCGCTCATGCGAGGGTAGGTCGTTGTGAGTGAGGGATCTCAAGCAACATAGCTCATGGAGCAACTAAGGACCGATTATTGTGATTCGTGAGTCCGAGTAACCACACGTATAGACCACATGTCATGGATGGGGTCGACAAGCCAAGTAACTAATTGTGACCGGTTTATCCGTGAAACTAGCAAGGTGGTGCGTCGGTCGGGAATGTCCGAGACATTGACCGGGCACTAGTCGAACATTTCATAGGACACTCGGGCTGGATTAGGGATAGGTTCGAAGATGTGAGGCAACCCTTATCTTGTGCACAAGGTATGGTGGTTAGTCCCATTCTTTCATGTGGGTACAATTGTACACCTCTATAGATTTTTGAAAGCCTGAAGTCCCTCGGGATGGAACCATTCAGTTGTTCTTCTTTCTATACCCATGGTAGAGTAATGATGGAACATGATGATGTTGCGGCCTATATATGGTAATCACCTTTGTGATACCCTACCTAGTTGATGTTAATATCTTAAAAATGAATCATGTGCATGTCATTTAAGAAACGCCATGTACTCTTTGCAAATGTACAAATGCCTACTAATACTCTTTGCATCCACCAAATATCTATGTGTTGGAATTAAGTCATGCAAGTACGCAATGTACTCATGGTGCTATCATTAAGTTGTCTTGCAGGTAACACTACCCTGATGAATGCGAGGTAGCACTCTGTTCACCACTGCATAGTAGACCTTGAATCGGGCGAATCCAAGATGAGCTACGAGTTAACTCCGATAAGAATTCGAGCGAGATATCGAAGAGTTGATCCTAGCGGGAGACATTAAAATTGTATAAGTTCTATGAATTGTGTATTTTCCCATAAGCATAATAACCTCGATAGTTGGGCATGACATTGGATGTGATATGTGTTGGTTTGTCACATGGGGTGTTTGTGTCACTTGACCGTTACAAAGATCCTAAAGCTGTTGTGTGCAGATCGACGACGCACGCGACAGGGCAGGTATCGGAGCAGTGGTTGACTTACATGGGCAATCCATTTGTCAAACCTCATATAACCTCAACGTTGTATCCTGATAGTTCTTAATCTAACAATCTCTATGCTTTAGAGTTAATACTATAAGTTAAAGTAATCCTTACCTCTAGATAATCTAGCCCTTGTCTTTTCTTACATAAAGTATTTTCAAGGAATAAAGTGGTTAATCTGGTAGCGGTTAGACCATGGGATCAGGAGGCAAAGATAAGAAAGTACCCAAGTGAGAGGACCAAAGAGTGAATTTAGTTCGCCCTCAGTAATAGGCATGTTATGCTAAGTGAGTCGAGAGAGCAATTCTAAGCCCTTATCTATCTTTCCTTGTCTTTTGAACCCTAATCTTTTTGGACCCTAGGGGTACCCATGAGCCCTAAGCTCCCAACCTCCTGTAGGATCCTAAAGCAACCCCCTTTATCCCTTATCTTGTCTTGGAAGAATTTTCGGCCGAGTTTCACTCACACCTAAGCCTTATCGTTCAAGCCACAACCGGTGGAGAAACAAGATGCATGCAAGGGTAATGCCATGTCACACCCTGGACCTTTCAGCAACCATCGCCATCTTAAGTACATCAAGCAAGTTCGGACATCATGAAGTGCAACACACCAATGTCCACAACGAGCACATCCGACAGCAAATTCATAAGCAAATCAGGGTTACAAGTTCCAAGTTCGGTCCCTATCAGAGCAGACCCCATGTTAAGACCTAGTGCTAAATATACCGGTTGGAGTAGCAAAGCCACCACTGCAAATGCTCAGAAGATCTAGAGTCACAACAGGATAGAAGTCCTGACAATCAAAGTGAACCATACCCCAATCAAAGATGGACCCTACAAAAAGTGGATGATGAGCAAATGAGCAGGATATCATGAATGGGAAAGCTCAGAGTTGGACAAGAACCAAGGACACAAGTGTGTGATAAAAAATCCAACGACCCGACATGATAAGAGAACATTGACTTACCCCAGGAAATTTAGTTCCAACCCCATGTCAGTCTATGGCGAGGGCGGCCTATCCAAGAAAGCCTCATCACGCTGATATGGCAGGAAGGCCCGGTGCTAAATCACACAGAGCCCGTAGAAGTCCTCGACCGTGTGGAGCACCAGAGCCATGATGTACGGCTGCAACGCCAACGGCGCGCACACGTTCTGCTTGCACTCCAGCCTCTGGTTTACCATCAGGTCCAGCAAATCAGCTCGTCGTCGGACATCACAGCGTAGATGATCTCCAGGAATGTCCTACCGATGGCACCTTCCTCAACCGTGGTAGAGGGCACGAGAGTATGCCTCAAGATCTCAAACATCACCTTGGGATTCCTCCTCATACTGCCCTTGGGGCCAAACATGGAAGCCTCCTAGTATTAAAGCTCAGACTGCTCACCAGCCAACAACATGGGTAGATCAGAGATCGACTTGCCTTTCTTCATCTTGCGGTAGTCCAGCTTCACCGCGTCAGCTAAATCCCTGTAGGTGGCCTCGAATCTATGAGTACTGGTCATCCAAATGAGCCTCTCATTTTTAGCTTGGACCTCCAAGGTGGCATAGAATTGACGTATCACTGTCTCATTCTAGCCCTGGCGAAACTCAAGTACTCTTCTCCAACCCATGACCCTGAGTCTCCCCACCAAGCCAGTCAGCTGTGCATGAGTCTGCAGATATGCCCAGCATAACCACTACCACTACTACAGGATGGACTTGTTGTCCCGGGCGGTAACGGCCTTTAGTCCCTGTTATCGCGCCGGGACAACGATCCCGGGACTAAAGGTGGAACCTTCAGTCCCGGGTCATCGAGCCGGGACTAAAGAGGGACCCTGTTACCAACCGGGACTAAAAGCCCTCCAGCCGAGCAAACGTGGCCGCACCCTTTAGTCCCGGTTGGTAACCCCAACAGGGACTAAAGGTTCCTTTTCTTTTTCTTTTTTTGTTTAATTTGTTTTCAGTTCAGTTACACATATTTGTTTAATATATAATATGTTTTTATGTACGTATTCTATGCTGCTAATATAAATACACGCACGCATATAATTACATCTAATTCTCATCTCGAGCATTATTATATTCGAATAAAGTATGAAACTATATATATTATAGATATATATGTATATATACAACGCTTTCATAATCTTGTTCTCGAAAATAACGATATCAATAAACATTTAATTTACATCATTAGTTCCTTAGGATCAAAGTAGAACTCGCTGTTGGGATTTAGTACTTTTTCTAGAAGATATCCTGCTATTGACTCTTGAACTGCTTTCAGATGGTCTTTTTGCATGACCCTTCGTTTCAACCGTTCAGTCTTGCATTTGAAATAAAAGGAAAAGTATTAATATATATATATATATTCATTTAAAAATAAATAAAAAATTGATATATACATACTCCGAGGACATCTTCAGGAGTTCTTCTTATGTGTGCAGTGATAAATTCACAAACGTAGTATCCACACAAGTTATTATCTGGTTCCTGCCGCAAACACCACTGTACGAGAAGAAGATTATTCTCATCATCTCACACGTAAATTGAAGTACGATATAGTAATTAAACACGTGGGGAAGTATATATAGTACAACTTACTGGTATTTCAACTACATTAAGTGGTGCCTTACAACCCTTGCGGTGTTGCCGAATAAACTCTTTCCAAACCCTGTGCGACCAATAATGTACGATCATTAATAAATTATGGTAAAGTCTATTCAATAATAGTTGTGCACGAGAGATCGAAATTACCCCTAGATAATGTCTATCATATCTTGGTATAGTGCTCGCTCTTTTCTCAATGAGTCCAAGATTACTAACCGACTTGAGTTTAACTCAATGACAATGAGTATCCAGTGAAACCTGCATTGGTTTATACACACACGTACATGCATATAAGTTGTATTGATATTACATAAAATGTGTAGACTACATTATTATTAACACTTACTCAAAGTTGTACGGGAAAAGTATTGTTGTCTTGTCGTGCTGCTTCATGAAGAACTTCATGATATTCGTCTGTGCTTCAGATACCCAGTGCTCCTTGACAATAATATCAGTTTTGAATGCGATATAAGGATCAATGAAGCCAACACTGGTGTCTTGTATTCTTTGGAGCTCTGACATCTGAAATCTGTATATAAATATAAGTTACATGTTAGGATAATTATATACACGTATGCATAGAAGTGAGTTTATTAAATAAAAGTAAGAATCACTTACAAACAAAAGGAACTAATGATTGATTTGTCCAGAGCGTCCAAGTGGTATAGTTGATGCAATTCTTCGAAACTAATATGTAAGATGTCATCGCCACGGAAGTAATGATGGTCTCTAAATTTGACAAAGATCCACTGCTCACCCCTGCCACACGCCTGCATGTACCACTTGTTGAGCAAGTACATTTGCGTACCCAATTCATTCAGAGCCGCAGGGTTGTACAGACTTTTGCCAAATTTATAAGTCTTCCAGGTATCAACTTCCAGGTTCTGGATTGGAGCTTTGCCCATCACTTGATCCAAGGTTAAACCAATTTGTTCAAAAAAAACATTAAGGTCTTGAACCGACACTTCTCCAGAGTTGTCTAGTCGATAGACTTCTATGTTGGAACCATATTCATTAGCAACAACAAGATTTTACATTGGTTGCTTCTATTGTCTGAGCTGTGGGACATCCTTCCCTGATGCTCTTTTCCTTTTCTTATGTGCATCATGTGACTTCACGAGGGAGTGGTCATAGTCTGATAGTGGTGGAGGCTTACAAACTTCAAGCATCTTTTTCTTGTGAGCTTCGACCTTCTGCCTCAACTGATCTCGTGGTATGTAAAAGTACGACTTCTCCTTAAGCTTCGCTTGTCTCTGCTTTTGGATATCTATAAAAAAATCTTTCACTTTTTTGTCTTCTTCAGCTGCTATTTGCTCATCAGTCTTTTCAGGAAGTATTTCTTGAGAAATAACTCTTTTTTTTGGTCTTCTTTGCCGCCGGGACCTTAGACGTCTTTGTAGTGTGTCGCTGTGGAGGGGGTGGGGCGGTGTTGGAGACCGGCGTGGAGGCGATGAGGCCGGTGTTGGAGTCCGGCGTGGAGGCGTTGGAGATCGTTGTGGAGGCGGTGGGGCTGGTGTAGGAGTTGGAGATCATTGTGGAGGCGATGGGACCAGTGTAGGAGTTGGAGATCACCATGGGGATGAAGTCGTCTCGCCCCCCGCGACGCTGTGATGAGATGGGGAATGAATGATTGGGCTAGGCTGGGGGGAGACCCTGCTACAAAAACAAGTTGTGGGTCAATTATTTTTGAAGCCAATATAAAATTAATGGAAAATAATATTCCATTCACTTTCATTCGTACCTAGGGTGAGGTAGGGGAAGCAGTGGCGCCCCAGGAATGATGATGAAGCGTTTGTGCCATTGAATAAATGTCTTCTCTGCTTCTCCTAGTTTCTTCTCCCCATCATCGCCTTCAATGTCAAGAGGAACATTGCTATAACCTTTGAGCACTCTATCGACCGAGACGCTAGCATATCCAGGTTGAATAACTGATCCATGGATTCTTGGTGTCTTCGTTCGGTCTATTGGAGATACAACCCCGACAGCCACCATGATTGATGCATTATTACCATCTGGAATGTGCAGCTCACATGTTGTTAGAGGCTCGGTAATGTCATCAATAGGGAAGCGCAACCCAGTGTCACCTTGAATAACTGACAGCTCCGTGGAAGCACAACTGTTTTTCATCTGACCAACGGGGCTAATGGTGACTCCCGGCGTTGATTGCGATTGCATTTGACTCATTGCTAGCTGCACTTGCCTCTTGATCTCCTCCTGCATTCTTGCCTCAAGAGATTTTTCTCGTTCACATGATTCAAGCAATGCTTGTCATGACTCATTAACAAATTGCTCCAATACATGGATTCGATCTGCCTCCTCATCCTTCTTTCTCTGGTGGCTTCTGTAGGTATCCCTGTCTGCTGGGAATGCTTGTAGCCATGGAACCACCCCATAGCCTCTTGTTCAACCACCGTGTTCGAGATTCTCTAGGGCATATGTCAATTCATCCTTTTCTCTGTTGAGCTTGAAAACACCACTATCAGCTTCTTCCCTAGCACGAGCTAGTCTCTGTGTTGCTCTCTCAATTTTTTGGCCAAAAATTAGCTTGCCAGTGTCTGGGTCTAGGCTTCCCCCATGAGCGTAGAACCAATTCTTCGCGCGTTGAGGCCAGTTCTTCTCTATTGTTTTAGGTATGATTCCCTTGGCAGTAATCTCTGCTTCTAGGTTCTGCCACTTGGGAATAGCACTCCTATAACCACCTGATCCCATGCGATGATGGTATTGCTTCTGTCGGCATTCTGCTGATTCCTCATCATATGTTCCTCACTCTCTTGAGATGTCTTGTATTGTACGAAGTCATCCCAATGGGACTCCAACTTGACAAATGCCTTAGCATTGAAATTCGGCGTTTCATTCTTCAAGATAAACTTTTTATACAATGTCTTCTTCCAACTCTAGAACAATGTTGCCATCTTCTTCATTGTCCAATCGCTCACTAGCTCCTTCAAAGCATCATCTGCTTGTAATGTGAAATGCTGAGTGATATCTCTCCAAGCTAGGTTCTTATCACGATCAGATACAAAACTAACATTAGGAGCGGATATCTTCTGCTTCCATTCACGAGCACTAACTGGAATCCTATCCCTTACAATGAACCCACATTGATTGACATATGTCTGAGCATGTGGTCCCAATGGTTTGCCGATATCGGTGTTGAATTCTGATATTATGAAACGGCCCTCTAATGGCTTTTTGGTCCTCAGACTTTCCTACTCTTGCCAGTGGTTGATGTAGATCCAGAGACCGGCTACATGAATAGAAACACAATGATTAACAACAAATATACGTACACATGCATCTATAAGAGATGATAGATAATCGAATATACCTCACCTGTATTTTCTTGCACGATAATTTGTTGATCTTCAACCACCGGCATATTCAGGATATCCTCATAATCAGCAAAGTACTGACTCATGTCATCTACATCCACATTGGTGCCGGTGTTGATAATATTCGCCATTATGTCATCATTCAAGTTATCATCCGGAGCAGCCATTTGTATCTTCAAGATAACACATAGATAGAATTACTATGGCACATAACATAAGTACATGTGATAACACATATAGAATTACTAAATCCAATTAAATATAATAACACATAATATTTTATAAGGATAAACAATAATAAGATATAGGCTTTGGAATCGAATAAAAAACACTTTCGATCCAAAAACATGAAAATAAGTACATGTATATATACACATAGAATGATACGATTTTCTCTCTCTCTCTCAACACATAGAATAAGTGCATATGTATATATCTCTAGATATGCATGTGATAACACATAGAATGTCTCTCTAGATACAATTTTCTCTCTCTCTCAACACATGGAAATAATTAAGTACATGTATATATACACATAGAAATAATTAAGTACATATATATGTATACATATAGAATCTCTAGATAGAATTAATTACTAAATCTAATTAAACCTAACATATATACATAGATAGAATTACTAAATCAAAATTAAATCTAACACATATATAGAGAGAGATAGAATAATAATTACTAAATATATCAAAAACTATAATAAAAGCTATCTAAAAAACTATCTAAATAAAGTACTAATTAAATTTTAATACATTTAAATCTAATTAACATATATCAAAAACTATCTAAAAAACTAAGAATAAACTACTAATTAAATTTTAATACATTTTAATCTAACATATATATCAAACACTATCTAAAAACTATCTAAAAACTATTTAAAAAAGTATCTAAAAAAATATGGCCGAGCGCTATAGCTAGCAACAGGCTAGGGGCGCCATGGCGGCCGGGCATGCTGGCCGGCCACGGGGCCTAGCTGAGCCACGCGAGGACGATGTACAGCGGAGATGATCTCGACGGCCGCCGGGCGGGGCTCGACGACGAGGCCGGGCGGGGGTAGACGACGATGACGGCGTGGCAGAGCTCGACGCGGCTGGGCACGGCAGAGACGACGAGATCGACGTTAGATCGAAAAGTAGAAGATGAACAGAGGAACCGTTCGATATATATAGGCCGGGACCCTTTAGTCCCGGCTGGTAACACCAACCGGGACTAAAAATCCTTTAGTCCCGGCTGGTAAGCCGAACCGGGACTAAAGGTCCAACCCTTTAGTCCTGGCTCGGCTTACCAGCCGGGACTAAAGGATCTTTAGTCCCGGTTGGTGTTACCAGCCGGGACTAAAGGTATTTTTGGGCAGGCAATTCCGCCCACCCTTTAGTCCCAGTTCCTGGCCTGGGCCGGGACTGAAGGCCTAAAATTTTTGCAGCCCGCCAAAGTGTTGTTTTTTTCATTTGACCAAATTTGACTTGGCCAAACTTGCTCAAATGAGACACTAAATGACCTCAGATGAAAAAACTCTGAATACCAAGTTTGATCATCTCAGCAAGATCTACAATTGTTACATAGCTTATTTTCCCATTTGAGAAAGTTTTATCAAACACTAGTCATAAATTCTTGAATCTCATATAGACTTTCTAAAACTGTCACACACTTGTGAAGTTTGAACTATATTTTGTTCAAACTTTCTCAAATGAAAAAATGGCCTATATAAGGATTGTAGATCTTGATGATCTGAACAAACTTAATATTCAAAACTTTTCAATTTGAGACAATCTAGGGTTCCGAAAACTAGTTTGTAGGCATCAAAATTTAAAAATCACAAATTTGAACCGTCCAAACTATCTCAAATGGAAAGTTGACCAAAACAACAATTGTAGATCTTGATGATTTTAACAAACTTGGTATTCAAAACTTTTCAATTTGAAGTCATTTATAGTTCATAATACTAGAGTCAAAGTGTTGTTTTTTCGTTTGACCAAATTTGACTTGGTCAAACTTGCTCAAATGAGACACTAAATGACCTCAGATGAAAAAACTCTGAATATCAAGTTTGATCATCTCAGCAAGATCTACAATTGTTACATAGCTCATTTTCCCATTTGAGAAAGTTTTATTAAACACTAGTCATAAATTCTTGAATCTCATATAGACTTTCTAAAACTGTCACACACTTGTGAAATTTGAACTATATTTTGTTCAAACTTTCTCAAATGAAAAAATGGCCTATATAAGTATTGTAGATCTTGATGATCTGAACAAACGTGGTATTCAAAACTTTTCAATTTGAGACAATCTAGGGTTCCGAAAACTAGTTTGTAGGCATCAAAATTTAAAAATCACAAATTTGAACCATCGAAACTATCTCAAATGGAAAGTTGACCAAAACAACAATTGTAGATCTTGATGATTTTAACAAACTTGGTATTCAAAACTTTTCAATTTGAAGTCATTTATAGTTCATAATACTAGAGTCAAAGTGTTGTTTTTTCGTTTGACCAAATTTGACTTGGTCAAACTTGCTCAAATGAGACACTAAATGACCTCAGATGAAAAAACTCTGAATACCAAGTTTGATCATCTCAGCAATATCTACAATTGTTACATAGCTCATTTTCCCATTTGAGAAAGTTTTATCAAACACTAGTCACAAATTCTTGAATCTCATATAGACTTTCTAAAACTATGTCACAACAGTGCATCGTTGTATCATGCGGGCACAATAGTGAATTTCTTCTTGACGTATGACCCTTGGTTATGATCTTATCATAACCATGGAGTGTCTTCATCATTTAACATGATGCTTGGATCTTTCTTCACTATGAAGGGTGGAATTCGGACATTTCTTTCATAATCTTCTGACATGTCTGACTTGTCTTCAATTCCCACTATATTTATTTTCCCAGAAAGAACTATGTGGTGCTTTGGCTCATTGATCATTGAGTTGATGTCTTTGTTTTTTCCTCTCTTTGATTTTGTAGACATGTCTTTCACATAGAACATCTGACTCACATCGGCAGCAAGGACGAATGGTTCATCTTTGTACCCAATATTGTTGAGGTCCACTGTTGTCATTCCATACTCTTTGTCAACTGTTACCCCTCCTCCGATCAGCTTCACCCATTGGCACCGGAACAAAGGGACTTTAAAATTAGGTGCGTAGTCTAGTTCCCATATATCTTCTATGCGGCCATAATATGTTTGTATATTCCCATTTGGATCTGTGCCATCTATGCGAACACCATTATTTTTATTGGTGCTCATTTTATCTTGGGCAACTATGTAAAATGTATTCCCATTTATCTCGTACCCTTGGTACGTGAGGATATGCCATGATGGTTGCCTAGCCAACAAATACAGTTGCTCATCAATATTGTCATCGCCTTAACATTCTTTTCGCAACCAACCACTAAAACTTTCCATGTGCTGATGCCTAATCCAAGCTTCAGTCTTCCCTAGAAACTTGGATCGTAAGTACTCCTTATGTATCTCAATGTACGGATGCACCAATGACGAGTTCTGAAGAACTGTGTAGTGTGCTTTATTGAAATAATCGTCTTCCATGCCAATATATGTTTTCTTCCCTAAAGTTCCTTTACCACTGAGTCTCCCCTCATGTCGCGATTTGAGAACACCAATCGGGGCAAGGTCAGGAATAAAGTCAACACAGAACTCAATGACCTCCTCTGTTCCATAGCCCTGGGCGATGCTTCCTTCAGGCTTAGAACGGACTTTCACATATTTCTTCAAGACTCCCATAAACCTCTCGAAGGGGAACATGTTATGTAAGAACATAGGTCCAAGAATACTAATCTCCTTCACCAAATGAACTAGGAGGTGTGTCATGATATTAAAGAAGGATAGAGGGAACACCAACTCAAAGCTGACAAGACATTGAGCCATATCATTCTGTAGAGTAGCTAGTTCCACTTGATTGATTGCCTTCTGAGAAATTGCATTGAGGAATGCACATAGCTTCACGGTGGCTAGACGTACATGTGGAGGTAGAATTCATCTTAAAGCAACTAGAAGCAATTGCATCATAAGCACGTGGCAGTCATGGGACTTTAAGTTTAGGAATTTCTTCTCTGGCATATTTATTATACCCTTTATATTGGAGGAGAATCCCGATGGGACCTTGATGCTGCTCAGACATTCGAACATGATGTCCCTCTCTTCTTTTCTAAGCGTGTAGCTAGCAGGACTTAAGTAATGACATCCATCATCTGTCTTCTCTGGATGAAGGTTGTCTCGTTCTTTCATGCCCTACAAGTCCTGGCGTGCTTCAAGTGAATCCTTTGGCTTCCCGTACACACCCATGAATCCTAACAGGTTCATACAAAGATTCTTTGTTAGGTGCATCACGTCGATTGCGTTGCGGACCTCTAGGACTTGCCAATAGGGTAGCTCCCAAAAGATGGACTTCTTCTTCCACATGGGTGCGTGTCCCTTAGCATCTTTGGGAATAGATTCACTGCCTTGTCCATTTCCAAATGCTACTTTCACATCCTTGACCATTGCGAGTACATCTTCCCTGGTTCGGTTATGAGGCTTCTTTCGGTGGTCTGGCTTACCTTTAAAATGCTTACCTTTCTTTCTTACTTGGTGATTCAAAGGAAGGAATCGACGATGGCCAAGGTACACAACCTTTTGACATCTTTTCAAATATATACTATCAAGGTCATCAAAACAATGTGTGCATGCATTATATCCTTTGTTTGTCTGACCTGAAAGATTACTTAAAGCAGGCCAATCATTGATTATTACGAACAACATTGCTCATAGGTCAAAGTGTTCTTGTTTGTACTCATCCCAGACACGTACACCTGGTTTGTTCCATAAAACTAGAAGTTCTTCAACTAATGGCTTTAGATAGACATCAATGTCGCTGCCAGGTTGCCTCGGACCTTGGATGAGGATCAGCATCATAATGAACTTCCGCTTCATGCATAACTATGGAGGAAGGTTGTAGATACATAGAGTAACTGGCCAAGTGCTATGACTAGTGCTCTGCTCCCCAAAAGGATTCATACCATCTGTACTTAAGGCGAACCTTAAGTTTCTAGCCTCATTTGCAAACTCTGGAAATTCCCTGTCTATCGCTCTCCACTGGGACCCATCAGCTGGGTGTCTTAGCATATTATCTACCTTACGGTCTTCTTTATGCCACCGCAACAACTTTGCATGGTCTTTATTTCTGAATAAACGTTTTAAGCGTGGTATTATAGGAGCATACCACATAACCTTGGCAGGGATTTTCTTTCTAGGACGTTGTTCACCCTTGACGTCACCAGGATCATCGCGCCTGATCTTATACCGTGCTGCTTTACATACCAGGCATTCATCCAAATTCTCGTATTCATTGCCATGGTAGAGGATGCAGTCATTAGGACATGCATGTATCTTCTGGATTTTTAATCCCAAAGGGCAGATAACCTTTTTTGCTTCGTACGTAGTGGTGGGCAATTCATTTGGCTTCGGAAGCATCTTCTTTATGAGGTTCAATAAATTTCCAAATGCCTTGTTGGATACATCATTCTTTGCCTTCTACTGTAGCAATTCCAGTGTTGTACCTAGCTTTTTTTGCCCCTCTTCGGCCATCAGGTATAGCAACTTCCTATGATCCTCAAGCATGTGCTCGAACTTAACTTTCTCTTTTTCACTTTCGCATTCTTGTTGTGCATCACGAATGGCATCGCCAAGAGCATCACCGAGATCATCTTCTGCCGCTACCTCTTCTTCATCTCTCCCCATTGTAGTATCATCAAAGGCACCATACTGAGCAATAATGTCATCAATGTCTAAATCTTCTCCTTCACCTTCTTCCATCATGACCCCGCTTTCTCCATACTTAGTCCAACATATATAGTTTGACATGAAACCTGACTTAAGCAAATGTGAATGAAGACTCATTGAGCTTGAATATTCCTTTAAATTCTTAAATATGGCACATGGACAGCACATAAAACCATCCCGCTTATTTGCCTCGGCCACACCTAAGAAATAGTGCATGCCCTCAATAAAGTCTTGGGAGCGGCGATCGGCATTGTACATCCAATGGTGTGACATAATCTGCATTACACGACAAATTATGAAAACCTTGAACATAATTAAGTATTTTATTACACAACATAGATGACACACACACGGTTGATTAATTAACTAAGCCTGGCTACAACGTAAGCAATCCCATCTATCACTAAACAAACTAAAACTACAATGCACTTCAGTAACATAATTATTTCGTGACCGTACACAATTAGAACAGACAAATCATTCTTCTGTTGAATATCAATAAGCTTCTCCTGCTGGCTCACTGCCTCATCATCAGCAGCCGCTACCTCAAGCGCACCCGAATTCTGCACGTATGTAGCATAATCTTCCTCCCAGTACCAACCATCGCATCCATTGCCCTCCCACTGAAATTAAAGCCAAAAAATATTTAGTCAAAAATATTCAAGAAAAGCAGGTCAATTAGCCATAATAATCAAATGCGTAAGAAACTCATATTGCGATCCGGACACTTGTAGAAAACACGACCCTTGTTGGGTCCCTGTCTCTTGACTCGGTACTCCATCACAATCTTCTGCTTACACTTGCCGCAGATAATGAGAGGGAGTTCTGGCCTTAGTCGTTTCGCAACCGAATGAGAGGCCAAGGATCCGGTACCAGTTGTCATCTACTTTCTATACTTATTTTTGCAAACTTGTGTAAATTTCACATTTTCTAAAATAATATATTTAAACAAAACTAAAATTATTTATTTATCTAACTAAACCATGAAATATGTACTATGTATAATAGTAAAATACCAAACTATCAAGTGATTTTACTATTGTAAATCATCATGTGATTTTGAGCTAAAAATGACATAGAAATCACATAGCTCAAAAACATGTTTCAATAAATAACCATCCGTACTAGTTGACCTTGCTTACGTGATCATCTCGGCGAGCATTTCTCCACCGGACGGCACCATACTTGGCCAAGGAAGAGCTCCGATTCTACGAGGAAGGCAACACGGTTTTCCACGACCGTTGCCGCTCTCCCTCGTAGAATCAAAGCTCCTCCTTGACGTCCGTTACCGCTTAGCAGAGAACATGCTCGCCGAAATGAACATGGTCCACAAGTTCAACTAGTACGGATTTTCTATAATTTTCTAACTATTTTCTAAGTTTTTCATTTCATGAAAAATTTAATTCTAAAAAATAAAAGGCATGATTTCTAAGTATTTCATTTCATGGAAAAAATAATTCTAAGTGACCTGCTCGATATCGGCGAGCTCGCGGACGTTTAGGTTGCCGAGAATAGTAACATTTGTAGATGACATTTGTAGGTCTGAAGTTATCAAATATCCATCAATTATAGCTCAAAAACATGTTTCAATAAATAACCATCCATACTAGTTGACCTTGCTTACGTGATCATCTCGGCGAGCATTTCTTCACCAGACGGCACCATACTTGGCCAAGGAAGAGCTCCGATTCTACGAGAAAGGGAACACGGTCTTCCACGACCGTTGCCGCTCTCCCTCATAGAATCAAAGCTCCTTCTTGACGTCCGTTACCGCTCGGCAGAGAATATACTCGCCGAGCTGAACACGGTCCGCAAGTTCAACTAGTACGGATTTTCTACAATTTTCTAACTATTTTCTAAGTTTTTCATTTCATGAAAAAATTAATTCTAAGATCACGTAAGCCACCGGGGACGAGGATGGCGCGTGCTCCAGTGAGGACGAGCGAGGCGTGATTTTGATGAACTAATTTAATTTTTGTTTATCCAAACATATATGCAAATCATCATGTGATTTTGAGCTAAAAATGACATATAAAATCATAATAAAGTCCAACATATAAAGTTACATATGCATCTACATCGCAAAATGAGATAAGCTGCTGATAAAACATAAGAGGATTAAGTTTGTTACCTCCAAAATCGAAGAGCAACATCAATGGAGGGGGAGAGAGCAAGAACAACAACAAGCTGAAGAACAGAGGCAGTGAGTTTGAATGGAATGGCTCGGGCTCGGGGAGGAAGAAATGAGCCGGTGTATAGGCCGGGATAATTAGTCCCGGTTACGGGGCTAAACCGGGACTAAAGATTAATATTTATTCCCGGGGCATCACCCAAACTGGGACTAAAAGCTTTAGTCCCGGCTGATATTACCAACCGGGACTAAAGGTAAACCTTTAGTCCCGGTTGGTAATACCAGCCAGGACTAAAGATCCCTGTCCCATGGACGACCGTTGGGCAGGAACCATTATCAACCGGGACTAAAGGGTCCTTTAGTCCCGGGAGTAAAAAATGCCGAGGCTAATGCCAAATTGGGACATCGTTCTAAAGTCTGTTCTCTAGTAGTGTACTGATTCGGGTGCATCAATCTGATGTCGATAACCCCTCGGTACATTTGGTATTGGACACAAGTATGGAAGAAAGGAGATGGCGAGTCCTCAGCTTACCCAAATTGCCTTAACAATGCAGCTCTGCAGAAGCCAACAGCCATCCACCTGAAGCGTTCCTCCAGAATCGCTGTCATGTCCATCGGAAAGGTCCCCTCTGACTCACAGTAGGTGCATCGCAAGACATCACCTCCGACAACTTATGCTCCCAAAGGTTAGAGCCAATGGCGGACTTGCAGTACGAGACAAAAAACACTCTGTGAGTAGTGAAGATGGGGCTCACAGTGGGTGAAGGAATGAAATCTTGGACAATGGCGTGAAAAAGGTAGACCATAGGTAAAAAGATGTTTGGAATTCACAGTAAGCCGACGGAGAATAGAAATCATTCAAGTGTATGATCCTAAGCCCGACAAGTACACCCTTTGGCACCATTGTGGTAGAAAATAGCAAAATACAGGCACTAACGGAGTATCCGCTAGGACCCACGGACCGTCCATAAAGTTATGAATCACTAGCAGTGAAGCCGACAAGGGGTAGCAGAAGACATCGGAACCCTCTCGTGAATATACCGGAACGTTCCGTAAATCAACCAACATGTACAAAGCAAACAAGGGATACAAAATCCATTAGCGGAGAGTCCGTGACATCCCTGAACTGTCCGTGAGCATCGCAGATAGCATCAATCTTAGCAGCGACTACAAGGATCGCAATCCTAAAAGTTCAATCATTCAAGCGGCACGACCATGTTCAAATCTATGCAACTGCACCTGTAAGCATGCCCTAATCAGTCCCTGAGATGGTACACCCCCTAAACCCTAGCCCATAGGAACAAGGAGCCAAAGAAAACCCTAGTCGGAATGTACTAAGGAATAACCAGAGGAAATGGGGAAGAGAATCAAAAGGATTACCTATCGCTCATGATGAAAGCCCACGTGGAAGCTTCTGAACTGCCCAAATCTTCCCAGGTGCGCGCACAGCAACAATGACGGCACAGGTGGCGACAGTGATAGATGGACATTATAAAGGAAAGGGATGAAATCCATCAATCACCAGTGACCTATTTATAGGTTGAGACTTACCGGAGAGTCCGACAAGCACGGCAAACCATCCGCTAATTTGGATAATGGAAACCCTGAGTTAATTGTCAACCCTCCGAAGCCACCAGACTGTCCACTATATGGACTGGAACATTCGCCAATCTGCATAAGGTGCATAGAGACATCCTTCTCTTAGACCTAAAACCCCAACATTGGAAGGTGATAAAGATTATGACGCAGTTCCAGTGAGAAGGAACCCGAACTATATCGGTCGAAGCACCCGAGCGGAATAAGAGATTAAATGAATACTCAGAACCCTAGAGAGGAAAAAGTCGCCGAGTTTGAACGTCTAATAGGGGAGCCACCATAAGACAACCATTCATCAGAAAGTTTCCCCAAGTACCCTCGGGCGAGCTCGAGGACGAGCTCTATTTTAAGGAGGGGAGGTTTTGTAACGACCCGCGTTCGTTACAACTTAGGTAGTCATTTTGACCCTTCGAGTGAGCAATCATCTAAGCTCGCGGACAAACCCCTACTGCCTTGAATAAGAATGACCATCAAGGATCTGCCAGAAAGGAACCCACAATCATCTCCGGATAGCTACGATCAGGCTCGTACCTGAAGCAACAACACAATCGGATCAAGGTTGAAAGAGTCGTCCTATTGACACCATCAACACCAACGCAACCACAGCTAATCATCCTAGGACATGATAACTTGGCCCCAATGCTAGACCATCCAAGGGCTGCATCAAATCAGCAAAGATGATAGACTACCGGACAGTCTGTCAGTTCTACCAGACCATTCGGTGACGCATAGGTCAGCAGCAGTAAGTGAGAAATGAGTTGTTGTCCACTTAAGTGTGTGGAACCCACATGTCAGCATGAAATGGAAGGGATATCTCCCAGCTAAAGCCTCACCCTATCACTCATCCTCTCATTTGCAACACTCACTCTCTCTCTCTACTCACTCATGAACAAACAAGAACCCTAAAAGCTAGAGAGGGGAGAGATTGGAGAAGGGATTGAAGAAGATGAAGGAAAGAAAGAAGGGAAGCACTAGCAGTAGCCCATGGACACCTTTCACCCCTCAACCCCTTCATGGTAAGCTCAAGAAGTTCTTATCTAGTTCAATCATCCAATGAGTTCATGGTTAGTCCTTTGAACCATCTTTTTTGGTATATGGCAAGAGAGAGTTCATATGGAGCCAAGCCAACTAGTGGATAAGAAGCAAGAGTGGAGAAGGTTTGGATCTTCAATCTTTTCACTATGGAAGCTCTCAGATCTCAGAGCTAAGGTCCTTATCTTAATCTCATGGTTCATCCTCAAGTTCTTGAATCTCTAAGTTTGATCTTAATCCATAGCCACACTTAGCAAAACAAGCTCAAACCCTAGCTATCCTGAGTCTAGTGAACCACCTAAGCTATCCTAAAGATATCTTGCACATGCATAGATCATAGCTGAGCACATCTAAGTTTGGAACCCAAGATCACCCAAGAGCATAGGATCTGTCGCCCACTTGACGAAGTGTACGTTGATTCGGCAGAGTGTCCACCACACCCTCGAGAAGTCACCAGATAGTCTTATCTATAGTCTGTCTGGACCCCTAGAGTATCCATGATACCCCACGGAGTGTCCGCTAAATTATAAAAACCCATAGCCAGTGAACCCGAGAGCACCAAGCCTATACCGGAGCGTCCGTCACTCATGTCGAAGCATCCGATGATTTATAAAGGCCAGTAACCTAGTAACCCGAGAGTACCCAGTTCATACCGGAGCGTCCGCCAATCAGTCAGACCATCCGATGTTAACAATAAAACATAGGAATGAGTAAGCCCTGAACCTACCGGAGCCTCTGTGACCTTCCACAGATTACCTGCCCACCTGTATAGAGCCAAACAGAGACAACCTACCTCAGAACCTGGCATAACGAAGTGTCCGTCTCCTAGGATGGATTGTCTGTGAGCCACAGAGGGTGTAAGACTGATTAGTAAGTGTACCCTAAAGGTCAACAATACTAGTCTATACCCACAAACAACTAGTGGCAACAGTAGAGTCTCAGTTAGATGCCTCTTCCCAAGTTCTAGTCGATAATCTATTCATATATATTCATACCCCTTCTCATCATTTCGAGCATCGGTGCATCTCTTTAATTGGATCTCTCTTAATCCTTTTAAGATTTGCCTTGAGTACGTGTATAGATCGTCATCATCGACTTCGATGAGTTGGAACGGTAGCACAGTCAGGCAGGCACCCCACTACTATAAACCCTACTTTGGATAATTATTGTGTTTCATTATGAGTTATGCATTACATGTATTTTTGGTTAGTAAACTTGTTCACTCTACACTTAGAGTCACTCTATAATCTGTTAGAAGCCTCTCATCTAAACAATGGGAATGGAAACACTTAATTGCTTCTTACTTAATTGCTTATATAGGGTAGAAGTCAAGCATGAGAAGGGAACTCATTCTCGCGCGTGTAGGATGCTACACTTGGAGAAATGATTACTAAAAACAATCAGTGTACAACTTGACTTACTTTACTAATATGGCTAAGGCACACTTTCACTAAAGGTTATAAACTTGCACACCACTTGATAACTTCGCTCATGCGAGGGGTAGGTCGTAGTGAGTGTGGGATCTCAAGCGACGTAGCTCGTGGAGCAACTAAGGACCGTTTATTAGGATACGTGGGTCCAAGTTACCACTCATACAGATCACATGTCGCGGATTGGGTCAACAAGCCAAGTAAGTAATTACGACTAGTTTATCCGTGAAACTGGTAAGGGGGTGGCATCGTTCAAAAATGTCCAAGACATTGACCGGGCACCAGTCGAACCTTTCATAGGACACTCGGGCCGGATTAGGGAAAGGTTGGAAGATGTGAGGCAACCCTTATATTGTGCACAAGGTATGGTTGTTAGTCCTGTTCTTCCATGTGGGTACAGTTGTACACCTCTATAGAGTTTCAAAAGCCTGAAGTCCCTCAGGACGGAACCATTCGATTGTTCTTACTTTCTATACCCATGGTAGAGTATTTATGGAACATGATGATGTTGCAGCCTATATATGCTAATCACCTTTGTGATACCCTACCTAGTTGATGTTAATATCTTAAAAATGAATCATGAGCATGTCATTTAAGAAACACCATGTACTCTTCGCAAATGTACAAATGCCTACTAATACTCTTTGCATCCATCAAATATCTATGTGTTGGAATTAAGTCCTATGAGTACGCAATGTACTCACGGCGTTGTCGTTAAATTGTCTTGCAGGTATTGCTGCCCCAATGAATGCGAGGTAGCACTCTATTCACCGCTACGTAGTAGACCTTGGATCAGGCGAATCCAAGATGAGGTACGAGTTAACTCTGATAAGAATTCGAGCGAGATATCGAAGAGTCGAACCTAGCGGGAGAAACTGAAATTGTATAGGTTCTATGAATTGTGTATTTTCTCGTAAGCATAATAACCTTGATAGTTGGGCAAGACTTTGGATGTTATATGTGTTGGTTTGTCACATGGGGTGTTTTGTGTCACTCGACCATTACAAAGATCCTGAAGTTGTCATGTGGAGATCGGCGGCGCACGTGACATGGCGCTCGACCCATTTCATTCCTCGATTGGTGCTATCAGTGAATACCGACTGAATCAATGTATGAGTCAGGTGGAGTTCAGGCAGGCCACAAGTATGGCTCTAAAACCTCTAGCACTCAAGTGTCACATAAACCTCCTAGATATTCAAACAAGCTTGAAGAACATAATCTTGGAGGACGCATGGCCCTTGGGGAAACTAGAAAAATGGTTGATTAAGTTTGGATCCAAGTATATATGAGCTCCAGATATGGAAAAAGAGTTTAATGGTGTGCCCCATGATGGGTCTACCAATTGATGTTCTATACTGGAACATGGATGTCACTCGTTCTACCCATTACCAACTCAAAGAGTGACATGCGCAAATGCCTCTGCTGCTCACGTGTTTGTCATTCGCCTTGGTGAATCCTAAACTAGGACACCCGATTCAGTGGGCTTCTAAGTCCAAAAGGCAAAGCCCGTTACCCTCAGTTGATGTAGTTGCATTGATCAATCAGAGCGAAGAAACACAAAATACTCAGCTCAGTGGAAAAAAGACTCGAACCGAGACGAACGCAAGGTAATAGTGAAAAAATTCATATAATAGACTAGTTTTTGTTCAACCCTGTTACCTTTCTCTCTTTAGCAGATAAAGTTAGACTAGACACGGCGGTGGCCAGAATCTGCCCCTACCTGAGTGCTCACGTGGCCACCTAGGTAGGTCATAGACATAACAGTAGGAGAAGTAGGAACGGGGTAGTTTAGACTCCCTGGCGTATTGTTGGTATTTCTTAATGCATACAGAAATAATCCGCAAGCGCATGGAAGTACCGTTGTAGCATTTCACCCGAAAGTATTTAGGGTATCGTATTCTCTACATGGAATAGAGGTATTTCTTCTAGCTAATTCATCCAAGGACAACACAAGGATAACTGATAAGGGTAAAGAAGGATTCCTATGGCTTTATGGTCTAAGGACAGATAAACTTTACTTTAACTTGCTTACTTCTAGCACCGGAGCGCACCTGGTCTGCCAGGCGATACCGGCCTGTAGCTCTATGCCATACCCGGACATGGGGGATTACAAGGGATGGACAGGGCTATCACCACCTGCCGCCTACCCCTCAACCATGGAGTACGAGGCAAACGAAGGTAGCCTCTAGCCTAGACACCACATCTATGCTATTGACTACTACTCTAGCATCGATCATGGTTATCCGTCTTTATCAGGGCCCTCTACTAGAGTATCCACCATGGGGACGAATGATGAACTCGCAAGAAAATAAAATAGTATAGTTTAACTAATCAAAAATACTTTTACACCAAAAGAATCACAAATACTCACTTAGCAGGAAAACCTATTGAGGCACATGTATTCATCGAGGTACAAGGTAGAGGAAGTCTGACAATTCTGGTACTTCCCCGAACTCTCCCTCACATCTTTCCCTACTACTATTCTAGAGCTAGCTAGGGCCCAAACCCATGTTATGGTGTTGCTCTTGCTCTGGTGCTCTTCTCCTTCATGTGTGTTTCCAAGTGAGGAGGGGGGTGGCCTCCTTTTATAGGTGGAGAGGAGGAATAATCCCATGGCATATTCCCTTGATTCCTTCCTATCTTTAGCAAACCACCATCCTCCTTACAGAATCCTCCGTGACACCCATTCAACCAACGTTGGAGAGGCGGTATGAAGCAACCGACAAAGTTTAGGACTAATTGGGCCAGGCACCACTAGTCACTCTGAACAGGCCGATCTTCTATGGGTCATCTCCTTTGATCCTCTTGAGTGAACCTATGTGCACTAGTAGAGAAATGACCTTTCATTCGCTTCGATTTTGGGCTTTAGTCTCAGTATTTTTTGTGTCCGGGAGTAAAGGAAGAATTAGTCCCGGTTGGAGCTACCAACAGGGACTAAAGGCCCCTGTCCTGGCATGCTTTCATAGTAGGCGACCTTTAGTCCCGGTTGGTGTTACCAACCCGGAGTAAAGGTCCTTCAACCTTTAGTCCCGGCTGGTGATACCAACCGGGACTAAAGGGTGACCTTTTAGTCCCGGTTGGTGTCACCAACCCAGATTAAAGGTCTCCCACCCGGGACTAAAGGTACCCCATAGGTCAATTCAAAAGGAGAGTATCTAGGACCCTGTCACATGTGGTGTACAGCGGAATTGGTAAGGAGTTTATGCGTGAGGAAAGAGGTCCTGGGTTCGAATCTCACACATCACAAGAGAGGTCTCCCTACAATTTCGTTTATTTTTCTCTTGAGGATGGACCTTTAGTCCCGGTTATGTGACCCAGGACTAAAGGCCAGGACCTTTAGTCCCAGATTCGTAGTCCCGGTTGGGAAACCGGGACTACAACCCATTTCTCTACTAGTGGTGGGTATTTCACAGAGATGAGGTGATTTGATTTGGGTTTGTCCTTGTTCTCCTCTCTTTCGGGCCCTGGTTCTGCTGGTAAGTGGGTCATCTCCCCTTGGGGATATGTCGGATGTCTATAATGTTGCATTTCTTGTATACTTTAGGCTCATTTTATGTGCAATCCCGACATGTCCTCCTGTAAATGAATATTCACCAAAACTCATGGAATTGATTAGTTATAAGTCCTAATTCTAAGTTTGGTGTTTATTTTAGCAGTTTTTATACGTAAGTTGGTAGTTAAAAATAGAAGTTAAGGACCGCCAACACATATTCATCCTTATCTTCAAACATGACTTAATGACACATGTTGACCGATGGGATAGAGTGTGTGCAACTACTCGAGTGCTTAGGAGACGGTTCCCTACATGAAAGATGCTTAAACCCGAATCACTTAGATACTTGAGGGCGATCAACACTAGCAATTCAAAGGCCCTGGTACCTGAGGCATGCTAATCAGGACCTAAAGGATAGAGCTATTCAACTAGCTTGAGATTAAGTCCAACGGGGGCTACTGTCGGATATATGGGCCTGAGGTACCTTCACCACTCATATACCCGATCCATGCCTATCTACTAGGCCAAAGATGACAAGGAATGAGGCACACACATGCCGGGCATATCTACAAGCTTGGAGATCAAATCATTCTGAGGATATCCGGCGCTGTCGTATCTAGGTGATAGAATAGAATCATTTGGTTATGCTTTCCATCTAACAAACTAAGAAGCACATATGTTAGCCAATCTGATCTACTGTAACCCTACCCTCGGACTATATAATAAGGAGGGGTAGGGGACTCCCGATGGGGATCCCATCTTCTACATTCTAGCACATAGCTACAATATCAGCAACGCCTGTAACCGGGCATACGAATACAGAGAGAAGCTATATCAAACTAGATGTAGGGCACCACGTGCCTGAACCAATATATCCATGTGTCTTGTGTGCTACTCATCTGATTCCATGTATATGAATACGTTGATAGGTATTGCCAGAGCTAAATCTTCTGACGGAGGCAAACTAGAACACTAGTCTGGCAAACAATTACAATATTTTATTTTGAGTTCCTTATTGGTTTGGTAGTTGCAAATATTTACATATGACATGCCAATATTTGGGATAAAAGAAATATATGGATGTAGCTTTGGCAAGGCAGATGTTTGAGTCATGCCATGCCTTAAGCACTAGTTCTTTGTATATTGACGCCAAATCTTACCATGCGTCCATCTGTAACATATGTAGGGATTTAAACTAAGCTAAGGAAGTAAAAAAACTACAAGAGGTATGCTACTCGACTATGTGGGCTACAACTACAACTACACAAGCACAAGTATATGAATGTAAAGGCAAGCGTAGACAGGGCAAACCAACAATGGGCAAGACCACCCGAGGTTAGGTTGCTTGCTAGCAAAATGTGTAGAAGTGACTGTTGTTCCCAACTGCATCTACAAATTATATCAAATTACTAGAGGCGGCTAGGCACCCGCCTCTACAAATTGCTGATTCTTGGAGGCGGAAAAGTAGAGGCTGCTGAGAGAACAGCCTCTATAGAGGCATCCCAGCTGCCCCCTATATTGGAACTGTAGTAGTAGTAGTGGTGGTGGTAGATGACATTCTTATCGACAACAATACATAGAATGCACCAGCAGCTGTTGTATTGCATCTCAGAAGTGCTTATATACAGGTTAGAGCCGAGTGCACAAGGAGCGCAAGAGTGGAGGTCGTGGGCAACATCGTGGTGACCGCGCCGAGCCTCTAACTAACGCTACAAAACTATTTATCTCTTAACAATATGCATCGAAAGCAAAGGATCCGAATCATTTAATAAGATAGTATGAACATGATATCAGAGCAAACCCATAACACTCCCCCCCCCCCCCGCCCCCTCCTCCCCCTTGAAAATTAGACATGATGTCGCTTTATTTTGTGGCATTGGAATCCTTGCATTGTGTGCACTCGTAGGGTGGTGAAAGTACGGGCGTCGGGTTCGAAAGAGGAAAACTATTTCATTCTCTCTCCATAACGAGAAGACCAAATTAGCTCCGTAGCCATAGGCTATCACACGTAGAAGGAAGCCATCCCCCCAATTCTCTGGGCACACGGCTGACTCGTTTGCCTTTGGCAATGGCGGTGTCTTCTCCCTCCCTACCGCTGCTCCTGCTGCTGCTCATCGCTTCGTCGTCAAGCGCCGAGCCCTCGGGTGGGGGGAACGATGAAGGTCCTCCACTCCGTCGTAGTCTCTGTCGACACGTAGTTTTCTAGTAGTGCATGTTTCTGTTTGTTTTGCTGTTGCATCGGTGTGTACTAACATCTTTGATATTGGGTAATCCAGTCACTACTGGAAACCGGCACTTTGCCGAGTGTCTGCGGCACTCGGCAAAGCCCGAAATACACTCGGCAAAGGCTTTGCCGAGTGCCGCACTCGGCAAAGGGACTCGGCAAAGAAGCCTTTGCCGAGTGCCAGAAAAGCACTCAGCAAAGATTTACACTCGGAAAAATGAAAATGCGAAAAAACCCAAAAATAATAGCAAATTTTTTTTTCGGGGAAGGCCGCCACCGGCCAGCGCCCGTCCAGCGCCACCGGCCATCGAAGTCGCTGCATTTTTTGCGCTAAATTCGCGGCTAACGCAGCTGGTGGGATTCGAACTCACGACCTCTCCCTCGCGTGTCTGCTGCTCTACCACTGCACTACACTGCCACTAGTGTCTAAATTTCGTTATCTATCCTCATATATTATACTAAACCGAGAGTAAATTGCTTGTTTGAGGCCCTAAACAAATTCAAATCAAAAAGTGGTCAACTATAAAGTTTCATAACTTTTCGAGATCTACAATTTTCATTTAGGAAGTTTTTTTCATCCGAGGTCGTTTGAAAAATTCGAATTTTAAATTTGAGAGATTCAAACGTAGTTTTGCATGATAAGATGATTTCAAATCAAAAAGTTGCCAACTACATAGTTTCATAACTTTTGGAGATCTACAATTTTCGTTTAGGAAGTTTTTCCATCCGAGGTCTTTTGAAAAATTCAAATTTTAAAATTTTCAAATTCAAACGCCGTTTTTGCATGACAAGATGATTTCCAATCAAAATGTTGCCAACTACAAAATTTCATAACTTCTCAAGATCTACAAAGTTTATTTTGGTCATTTGTTCATCCGACATAGTGGTAGTAACATTATTCACAAATTTTATATATCCCTCTTCTACTTTTATGAAACTAATGAGACATATGAGAGATGTAGATTTTATGATCAACGTTATTGTCGTTTTGTCAAATGAAGAATTGACCAAAACAAACTTTGTAGATCTTGAGAAGTTATGCAACTTTGTAGTTGAAAAGTTTTTCATTTGAATTCATTTCGGGCCTCAAAAATTGCTTTGAAAAAATAATTTGCCGAGAGCCAAAAAAATGCACAAGGCAAAATGCCTCTTTGCCGAGTGCCAAAAAAAAAAGGCACTCGGCAAAGACGCATTTTGCCGAGTGCCAAAAAAATGGCACTCGGCAAAATGCCTCTTTGCCAAGTGCCAAAAAAGGCACTCGGCAAAGATATATTTTGCCGAGTGCCAAAAAATGGCACTCGGCAAAATACATCTTTGCCGAGTGCCAGAAAAAAGGCACTCGGCAAAGATGCATTTTGCCGAGTGCCGAAAAATGTCACTCAGCAAAATACATCTTTGCCAAGTGCCAAAAAACACTCGGCAAAGCCATCTTTGCCGAGTGCCGAAAAAAACACTCGGCAAAGACGGCTTTGCCGAGTGCCCAATAAAATACACTCGGCAAAGCTTGCGGCACTCGACAAAGTGCTGGTTTCCGGTAGTGAGTGCTAGCTCTGCAGTCGATGAGGAACCTCCTCGAGGATCCCCATGGAGTGCTCAGGGACTGGAATCCTGTGCAAGTGAATCCCTGCACCTATGCCTTTGTCACCTGCTCTGTCACCTGCTCAAATGACAATCTTGTTGTCAGTCTGTAAGCGAGCCGCAGTGCTGCACCCCTTTAGTTTCCTCTCAGTTTGTTCCCAGCTTGGTAGTATCAGTTAATTTTACCATCAGTGAAGTTCTCCCCATGCATGGCTGTTATGTGGTATCTTGGCAGGAAAGTTCCTAGCCGGAATCTCTCAGGGCGCCTCTCACCAAGCATAGGAAACTTGACCAGTCTCCAGTCTCTGTGAGTGTTGTGTTCCTTCCTACCAGTACGTTCTCATGGATACGGTAGATGGTAGCCTTTGTGTCCGTTGTGTTCCTTTTCCCCTTTCTGACTGTGAGGGCTAGCTTTTAATTGTATCCATCTGTTCCACAGTGTGCTGTCGGACAACAACATAGGCCCCGTTCGCTAGTCTGAAACTTAGCTGAAACTGGCTAAAAACACTGTTCCGGCTAAATTGTTGTGAGAGAAAAACACTGTTCCGGCTGAAAAAAGAAACCGAACAAGCAGAATATGGGGTAAGCCGAACAGGACCATAACCGGGACAATCCCTGCAGAGATTGGCAAGCTTAGGGGGCTCAAGAAACTCGATCTCTCCAGCAACCACTTGCATGGTGAAATCCCTTCCACTGTGTTCCACCTTGAAAGCCTCCAGTACTTGTGAGTGAGCCCTGTTGCATACGCCAATTCTATCTTGTTGCATTCTTTAGGTAGCTGCAGCTTTTTGGTTTAATTTGTACTCGGTGTGCTTGCGCTTGTGTCTTACAGAGACTTGTCCTATAATAACTTGAGCGGACCGATACAGAGATCGTTTGCCGGGACACTCTAGAGTAAGGCTGTTAATCCTGTTCCTCTCTGAGATTTTCACCCATGAAGCATGCATGGCACATTGGCACAGCTAGTACAAAGTTTTAGATTTAAGTTTTTTTCTACTCATGGTTCTCTTGCAGCGTTGTCGGGAATCCTCTCATCTGCGGTGAGAATATAGGGCAAGACTGTTCCAGTTCCGGGACTGCGTCCTCGCAGGCTAGTCTACGAACGGCTAAGACTAAAAGCCACAAGTTTGTAGTTGCAGTTGGTTCCACGGTCGCCTGCATCATCTTCCTTTTCCTTCCTATATGTATGGCACTTGTTAGATTTCATTCCACGCCCCCGAAGATCGCCACCAAAGGTTTAGAGGAATTTAAGGTTAGTCGTTTTCTTTTTGCATCATAAATTGGGAGCAATCCTCTGATCTGCTGTGCGAATAAGGACTAAGGAGCAGGATTGTAATGGGCGTCAAGCCAGACGATTATCAGATCCTAGTTGGACAATTTCTTGGACAGCCTTGTTGTCTTCTGGCCCGGCGAGTATTTTATTTTGTAAACCCACTGCACCGCGTAGCCTAATCCCTAATGATTATGCAGTGCTCCTGCCATCTCCCAGAATATGTTCTCCACCTTTATTTTTTTCGTCAATCGGTTGCATCAGGTTCTTCCTTGCACTGGTGCTGAATTCACATTCTATGAGCGACTCCTTGTAAAGACCTGCACAATTTTAATGTTCGAACGTTTTGATTTACTTGTATCCACCTCGATCATCATTTACACCTCAATCCAACTCAAAATATATGGATTGAGGTGGATACAAATATAAATGCAGTAAGACAAACCCTAATGGTAAAACAGACCTACGCTATGAATAAAAAACATCTAGCTAGCACCGAACGTCATGCCTACTCCGTTTTGCGCGCACGCGGGGAGCGTCCCACCTTCTCTGTTTCGCTCGCGCACACGAGAATCCACACGCCCCGCCTGCGGATGCGCACCACGTGACTCTGGCCGTCCCATCCAAGAGTATATGCTTGAAACATGAAACACTTGCAATATACACTTGAAATATACGTCTGAAACAGCTGAAACATTTGAAACATATACTTACAACATAGGTGTATGGCCCCTGCAACATATGCAACATCTAGATAAAACACTTGCTGTGACAGAACCGCCCAAATTATATGGCCCACATGTGCATATCATTGTCTCACAGACTTCTGACTGTAGCACACGTAAGCCACACAATCCCGGTAGTCTGTCGAGTGTCCTCGGGAAATCCGAATCATCCACGTTTTCTTTTCGAGCAGGATACATTATAGAAAGCATCGCAGTATTACAACAGTTTATACAACTACATCAGAATAAACAACGAAAGACTTACAAATCATAATTTTTAAAACCATTAATTGAGTTATTACAAATCTTTAATTTTAGCCAACATGGCAAAAAGGTAGCATGACTGATACCACTTTAATAATCACACAAGAGAGGTTCACCGTGCCTAAGGGTGCACAACAAACTTCTCTACTGCTGGCTCTCCTCTAGCAACAAGGGTTAACAAACCCTGAGTACAAAGGTACTCAACATGGCTTAACTAACAAAAAGAAAAGACTCCAAGGATATGCAGGCTTTACGAGAATCAAGGTAATTCTGTGGCAAGAATCAAGATTAATTTTTACAGAAAAGCTTACTAATAATTGATCCTTACTTTTAATATTTTAGCTCAAGTTAAGTCATTATCAGCCTCCAGTTTTGCACCTGATCTAAAGCAACCACTTCATTAATCATCACATCCCATGATCATAACTATCATTGTTGCATTTATTAACTACGATGTAAGTCAGAGGATCGGGTATCCTTCTCTGAGAAGCAACGACGATTTGAATTAATTTGGCCTAGCTCGAGTTTCCTTACCACACAACATATGAAGGTCCCGGTCTTGGCCCTACGTATATCAACCTTCGCTCGGATCCTTTAAAACGTGAACGGGTTTGCTCCACCCTAGAGTACAGTACTCCACCACCATACGTCATCCCAGATGTTTCCGTAGGGTGGGTATACGCTACTCTTGCCATCGCTCCACTCCTAGTGCACGGTTGTCCTTTCCCGTAATGGAATAGCTGATGTGTCAGGCTTACCGGAGTATGTGGCCAGTACTACAAAGTCCCGACCACACGGTGGCCTACAATGGTACGGTCCTCAATCGACACATGCGGGGCACTACATCAAGACTCAATTCTTGACGCAAGCAAAGAGTCTGCTCGGTCTCAAATTAATTTCATGATCATCATTAAACCATAGGGCATTCCCTAGTAAGAACATTTGAAGTAACTGTCGGTGCGGGACCCACGGGATACCCCACAAGGAAGGGAGAAGAACTAGCTTAACTAGGACTCTTCCCCTGTAATCTTAGTAGTAGTATTATTCTGTAATCCTACTAGGAACTCTCATTGTAAACCAACTAGGACTCTGGCCTCCTGACTATATAAAGGAGGGCAGGGCTCCTTGGACCGAGAGTTCAAGAGAACAATTGTACAACACAACACTTTACGATCAATCCAACGCAAAGGCTAACGCCGACTGGACATAGGGCTATTACTCGATCAAAGATCGAGGGCCCGAACCAGGATAAATCGACTATCTCTAGCGTTAACCATCGAGTTCTGCATACGCTAAAGCCCAAACATACTGCCCCAGGGACCCCCATGGTAGGCTATCGGTGGTCAAACATCGACAGCTGGCGCGCCAGGTAGGGGCTTTCAGCGAATTTGCATCCGAGAGCTCGACGGACCTCGACAACATGATCTTCTCGACGGGATCAATCTTCATCTTCGATTCATGGATCTGCGAGGCAGGCGACAATGGCAAGCTCCAAGGCCGTCTCCTCGAAGATTCAGATCATCATCAAGACTCTTTCATTTCGACGACAACGACGACAACGACAGATCAGCTTGCCAGAAGATTCGTGCAGCTCGTAATGTCCAATCCAACTCGGATTCCACGACTTCACGCATCCGATTCAGACTCAAGTTCCGTTTCTGAGACGAAGTCTTATCCGAGTTCTTTCAGAAAACCAAGTTCTTTTCTGACAAAGCTCCGGAACATGACGTCCACCTATCAAGAATACTACTCGGAGTACACTCAGAATACTTCAAAGAACTCGGGTCCTCTTTCGTTCAGACCCCACAACATGGCGACACCTTATCAGACATGGCACGAAGGATCCACCTATCCCGTGCTTAGAATGCCACTAAAAGGAGCCCAAGAAGGTCTCGTTTTAACTATAACATCTCAAGACTGCATCATTCACTGGCCAGGTACTGTTCTTGAGGATGACGGCACCCAACTAGTCGATGATACGACAACAAAAACTCTACCCTACCAAGAAGGAGATTCGATCTATGACCTTGAAACCTCTACTGAAGTTATCAACAGCTCTGGCAGTACGGAAATCAACGATGATAACAGAACAACTCACGCTAGAGAAGTATTCATGATTCGCCATCCTCGATCACCATTGATCCCCCTAGAAGTACCCAGTGTGAGGTCTTCAGATGAATCCGAATCCAACATATCACCATTTATCCAGGGGCACGATGGTGAGACTAAGAGTCAGAGGCAAGCAAGAGAAAGAAAGAACAAATTGAAATAAGGACGTCAGCGCCGTGCTAAGCAGCAAAAGGACACTTGGATCAAATACGAGTTGGACCTAGCCGAGTACAATAGAAGAAAGTCAGAGCGAGAAATCAAAGAAGGACAAGCAGCGAATACACCCTACGATAAGATCCGAGAAGCACTAGAAGAACTCAGGGCGATCTCATATCCCAATGAAAAACAAGAATAGCTCTGAGACTTTCTCCGATCAACAGTCTTTAGGACAAACGACGGAAGGGCAAAATCTCATGAATAGGAAGATCAAAATCAAAGGAAGTTCGCTTTCGAAAGACTTGGGCCAAGTGGAAGTCACAACGGAGAGAGCCAAAGAAATCACAGTCAAAACAACCGAGTCGAACAACCAAGAAAGGCCAGAAGCAAAGCACCTACTCGGACAGCCACGCAGAACTACTCTCACCAAGACGACAGTTGGCAAGAAGGGGGCACAGAATCAGAATATATGGAAGCCAGAACGCACGATAGATTCCCCTATTTTGCAAATAGACTTGCTTCAATACGACTACCTCACAAGTTCAAGCCGTCCAACCACTCCAAGTATGATGGCAAGACCGAACCAAAGCAATGGCTCAGGATTTACTCACAATCGATTGAATTGGCTGGAGGAGACGATGACATCAAAACCTTGTTCTTTCCCATGGCCCTAGAAACCATGCCACTTCAATGGTTTGACAAATTGAATCCAGGATCAATCAGAAATTGGGAAGACTTGCAAAGTGCTTTCTGTGAAAATTTCGTGGGAATTATTACACATCCAATCACCCACGCAGAGTTAAAAGGACTCAAGCAGAAAGGAGGTGAAAGTCTTAGAAATTACTATCGATGATTTGGCGAACTACAAGCTCAAGTACATGACATCACACAACGAGAAGTAATCGAAGCCTTCTCTCACAGAATCATGGCTAGGTGGCAATTTCAAGACTTCTGCAAAGAAAACCCAAGAAACAATGAAGAATTCAGACGGACAGTGGAAATGATGATTACTACAGAGGAAAAAACAAGAGAAAGATTCCCAAATAGAAACAACAGAGACAACCCGGACAGGCAAAATCCACGAAACAACAGACATCAGAAGAGAAAGCGTGGTCTAGACAACATAGTAGCAATGGCTGACAAATCAAAGAAATTTACCAAGCCCAGAAGGTATGACGACATTGAGAACATATGTTGCCCCTTGCACCCCAATGGAAAACACACCATCGGAAATTGCTACACCTTCAATGAAAGATACACAAGAAAAGATAGCAAGGGAAATAATAAAGAAGACAATTTGAAAAAAGGAGACAACCATAAAGACAAGGGATTCCAAAAATCCAGAGGGACAGTGGCAGTAATCATTGCCGGGGTTCTAGATTCTAGAAGCAAACATCAAGAAAAACTAGCGTTATGAACCATCATGGCAGCAGAACCTGCCACACCAAGATATCTCAATTGGTCAGTGTTGATGCAAAAGTGGATCTGCAAACACAAAGGGCTAATACCCGAATCGATATCCAAAGCGTGCCAGTCGATTTGACCTGTTAATCGACAAGGATGAAGATACGAGCACTTTGGTCCTAACAACAGCGATACGCCCGGAAGTCACGGCCAAGAGGTACTCATGCGGAACTCGAGAATCATCGAAGGTCGCACTGAAGCTATGCAACTCGCCGAATCAATGAGAACTCGTAAAAAAGAAAAATATGCAAATTGACGAAGTCGCCAAAAAGTAAGTAGATGCAAATAGGAGTAAAAATTGGTTTTGATATTGATTCCTTTTTTTATTACATTGCCCCTCACTCTATATTTATACCCTGATCTAAAGAGACATAACCAAACACAACTAGGACACCAAGTCCATATCTAAGGAAACACGTGACTCTTACATGAATCATACTCTAACAAATATAGAAAAGGAAATCAACTCCTATCTATTTCCCTGTCCGCCTCAATTACGATGGAAATCTCACCGACCTCCTTTCCATCGGCATACTTCCTGTTTCATCGGCAGTAGTCTTCAAACCTTCCTTCATCGGCATCGATAATAACATCTCCAACCTTATCGGCAACGCCCGAGTCTAAATCAACCTTTCCATCGATCACCACCATTCACATCTTTACAAGCTGATTTTCATCGGCTGTCAGTGTATACAGTAACTTTCCTCCTGCCGATTAGCCCACTCTGATCATTTTGACACGTGCAAAAAAACGGTGTCAACACATGCCCCCCAATTTCAGAGTATAAAACCATTAATGCTTCGAAATTTACTCCAGATAACATTTGCCTTCGCCCAATTACCGTAACTCATCCTTCAAGCCAAAACTTGATCTGTTATCAAATCTAATCAAATCTAATCCTGATTCACGCACCTCAGTAAATATCGCACAATTGCCAACCACTCTTGCCTTGATTATGGTTAAGATACCTAAACAATAATCCATCGGCAAGATCCTAACATAATAATGCCGCCACTTTCAGAATTAAAATATCCTATACCGATATCTCTTCCAAGTCATGATTACTTGCCATCAAATTATCTGTACAATCCCTTGATTATCGTGCGAATAGTTACCATATCCATCTGAACCACCTCGACCTACATGCGTGCGGTATAGAGATAAGTCCAAAATACCCCTACTCCAAGCGGCTTATAAATAGATTTCTCCGGAACGCTCGTCTTCTACCCTTAGACTCCAATCTTTGACATTCTCTCTTTCCGGCGGCAACTCCGACGAGCAACTATGCGACCTCAACCAACAAGAACTTTTCTCCAGCGTCAACCTCGAGTCTCCGGCTCATGCCCCCATCTACCTCAAGATAATGGCAATCAACTTCGACATCCCTGCGGTTCATTCCACTTCCGTTACCTTTTACCTCGATTCCTCTGGTCTTTGCGAGTTCATACAGTTGGTAATTTTTCTTTTCTTTTGTTCTTTGGATCCTCTAAACTTAGGAACTGCGCAACAAATTAGTTATTCCAACCGATCAGCCATATGTCCAATGCCTAGGACCAATGGGCAACCCAGATCCAACTGATCTGATTAATGCAGAGGTTAATAGAATCCCCTTTAGAGCCCAAAATTTCTCTCTGAATTTATGGAAAGATACATTCCGATCTTGGCCCAAAACCACCAAAGGGTGGAAAGATTGGTACTTGAGGGTCAATAGGTCGATGCAAGTACACTGGGCAGAATGGAAGCTAGACCAATGCATTAGGCTATCTATTGTCGATATGCAAAAGAACGAGTCAATGATGATTGCAGCTGCTTACTTCTGGTCAGACACAACAAACACTTTTATGTTTGGACATGGCCCAGCTACTCCCACACTTGCCGATGTCTACATGCTCACTGGCTTGGATATTTCAACTGCCGATGAAGGCTCCATCTATGGCAGAAAATCTGAATATAGGGTGAATACCCGCAACATCGGCGGTTGGACGGGATACATTCAAGAATGCCAGAAGACTGGGACAGTTAACCAGAGGGAACATGCCACATTCTTGAATATGTGGTTAGAAAAATTTATCTTCTGTGGTCGATCAGTAGGACCAACCAACGCCTTCCTCCCCGCAGCTGAACTCTTGGCCAATGGTGTAAGGTTCCCTCTTGGCCGATACCTTCTGAGCTCCACTTATCATCTTCTTCGTCAAGTGTCTCAGAAACTTTTGCTTGGCGAACCCATCAGCAACTTAGGAGGCCCGTGGTGGTTTATCAACATGTGGCTGAATGCCCATATGCACAAACGTTTGCAATGGGACTTCTTTGCCCAACAATTCCCACGAGAAATTGCTGAAGACCACGTGCTTGGGGGCGAGGAATTGGCAACACGCTCACCCCTTAATTTTGGTGAAGCCATAATTGTCCTTCCTGGAACAGAGGCCAATGAAGACCAGATCGGCAGATTCTTCCAAAGCTTCTATAATGGTCTTTCTTGTGATCATAGGGCCTGGGTACCTTATATTGACGAAGAAAATAGATTCCCCTTCTTTTCAACTTTGCCGATGACACTCTGAATCAGGATAATGAACTCATGATGGCCATCATTACTCCCAGGGCAATTCTAGTAAACACATTCGGTAGCGGGAAAAACACCAACATCACGTATGAATTTTACAACCCATCGGCAGTATCCCGTCAATTGGCTTTTGGGCAACTGCCAATCAAACTTTGTTTTACTGATGTGATCAAACCCAGAGAAAAAATCACCTACGAAACAGATTGGAGCAGGGTAGTGCGACTCTCCCCCGATGTCGATACTATAGATGTCGATATATCTGTCTGGACGCTAGTATCTTTCATCACCGAATCATATAAGCAATGGTGGCGAGAGTGGAGGGAACAACTGTTTGCAACATCTGCTCACACATATCGGCACATGATCGACCCTGAATACGCCATTCCCGATGATGCAGTAAGTTTCTTTTAACTCCCTTCTGCTTTTTCCTTTCATATATCGGTAACTAACTTTCTCATGACAGGTTAACAACCTAGCACCATCTATGAGCAAAAGTGGAAAACCCTTCGATCTTCAGCCTGTTTCCCCAATATCACCGATCGGCTACAATGCCCCCACCTTAGCTGCTTTGACTCACCAGAAGACCCGTGCCAAGACCATCACCTCCAAGTCCAAATTGGCTACAGCTAGGGCCACTCCATTGGCTGCTGCTACAACCCTGATCAAGGCATTCAAGGTAACAACCCTGTTTATTTCTACTCATGCCGATCACAAACTGTATTAACATTAATCATCAGGGTGTAAGAGCCACTGCTAGATCATCATCGATAATTCCTTCGATATCAAGCACCACTACTTCTGACAAACCTTCAGAGGTATTCCTTTGATTTTACATTTTATCTGTTAAATATCATACCTTACACTTATTTTGCAGCAACAAATGGGTACATCGGCAAGCGTACCAGATGTCCAAGCTCCACAACCAACAAGTGCCGATGCCCCCCAGCCAACCGTTGCTAAGGCTCAAGCAAAGCGCAAAGCCTTAACAGATGCCAAGGCACAGCCAAAACAACAGAAGTCCATGCCGATCCCCACATCTGCCCCAATGTCTGCAATTCGGCAAGAATCAGTCGATGCAACTGAGCAAGCAGTTAATCCTCCTGTACAGGACATACCATCGGTCATCATACCCCAAGAGCCAACCACCGATGAGGCCATAGAGGATATCCCATCGGCAAGCTTAGCCGATCCTCCACGCGGCATACTCCAGGCTGCTTCCTCCAGCCAAGTACAGGAAATTGCCTTGAAACAGGTAAGCCGATTGACCTAGTCGATTTATAATATTCATACTTATCCTTGACTGACCTCTTTTTCTTTTCCTCTGGAACAAGACTCCCCAAACAGCCTATTTTCCTTTGCCATCGATGTTTCTGACAATGATGGAGAGGAAATAAATTCTTCCCTTGCACTGGGAACAATATCGGCAGAAATTAAGTCTAAGTTGGAAGCTCTCCTGAACTTGTTACAGCAAGATACCGCCCAACTGATAGATGATTCGGACCCTACAAAGGCAATTTTCAAAACAATCCGTGGCCAGGTCCCTGCCGATGTTGAAGAAGTACTCTTCCTAGCAGCCCATTTAGAAAGCCGCCAACTGCAATATCAACGGGCTGCTCAACGCATTGCCGATAGAGCAGCTCAGGCTCAACTCAAAGAAGAGATGCTACAACTGAAACAAATTGCCGATGAGAAGCATAAGGGCATCGGCAACTTGCAGACTTTGGGCGCTGAACTTAAGCAGAAAATCTTAGATTTATCGGCAAAGAAGATGGCTCTATTGGCTGAATTGAAAGAAGTCGAGGCAGCCTTAACTCATGCTCAACAAGAAGAAAGCCAACTACCCAATGCCATCAAGGCCCTTCAGCAAGAAAGAGACATCCAGGCTCGCAAAGCCTTGGCCATGAAGAAAAAACTCAAGCCTGTGGAGGGTGCTGCCGATGAAGACATCAAAGAAATGAAGGAAGCCGACCAGATTCGCCTGCGTGTGATATTGGCTATCCAATCCCTGTTAAACTTGTAAATCTTGTCTATTGCATCGGCACTTTATGAGACATTGACATCCTTGTATAATTCTAGCCGATAGGACTGTTATCGGCACTTATACTTTTATGCATCCATCCAGATACTAGGGTAATATTTCTTTAAATATTTTCCATTTAATGCTCTGGGAAACACGACCCCTTCGAGGGTTTCTAGAATATATGCGTTACCAGGAACAGACTGATTTATCCAATATGGACCTTCCCAATTAGGAGACCACTTTCCAAACTTTGAACTTTTAGTCCCAATCGGTAAAATCAATTTCCAGACCAGATCTCCATCGGTAAACTCCTTTACCTTCACCTTCTTGTCATACCATCTGGCTACTCTTTTCTTATTTTCTTTGATGCTAACTAAAGCCCTTAACCGATGACCCGCCACATCTTCCAACTCATCCTTCATAAGAGTATCATAATCATCGGCTATCAGCTGATTTTGAGAATGTATTCGCCTAGAGCCAATTTTAATTTCCCAAGGTAATATTGTGTCGTGTCCATATACTAACTGATAAGGCATCACTTTGGTTGCACCATGACATGACATCCGATATGACCACAAGGCTTCATTTAATACTGTATGCCACCTCTTAGGATTTTCTTTAATTTTGCGCTTAATGAGTTTGATGATCCCTTTGTTAGAAGCCTCAGCCTGACCATTAGCTTGAGCATAATATGGAGAAGAATTTAAAACTTTAATTCCCATACCTATAGCAAACTCATCAAATTCTCCCGATGTAAACATAATACCCTGATCGGTAGTGATAGTTTGAGGAATACCAAATCGGTAAACAATATGCTCTTTCACAAAATCGATCATATTAGCCGATGTCACCTTTTTTAAAGGAATTGCCTCAACCCATTTTGTGAAATAATCGGTAGCAACCAGAATAAATTTATGTCCTTTGCTCGATGGCGGATAAATCTGACCGATGAGATCGATAGCCCATCCCCGGAACGGCCAAGGTTTAATTATAGGGTTCATAGCCGATGCAGGCGCTCTTTGAACATTACCAAACTTTTGACACCCCTGACATCCTTTAAAATACTTAAAACAATCTTCAAGAATAGTCGGCCAATAGTATCCATTCCTTCTGATCATCCACTTCATCTTGAAAGCCGATTGATGCGCTCCACACACTCCTTCATGAATTTCACCCATCAAGTTTTTTGATTCATCACTGCTAACACATCTGAGTAAAACTCCATCTATAGTTCGATAATATAATTCATCATCGAGGAGCACATACTTGGTAGCTTGGAACCTTATACATCTTTCAACCTTTTTATATGGATCCTTTAAATAATCGACAATCTCCTTTCTCCAGTCATCGGTATCGACCACCGATGTTAGCACTTCCTGAATAGGCTGATACCCTGAAGCATGCTAAGCTAGTCGATTAGCCTCTTCATTATGCAGTCGAGAAATATGTTCAAGATGAAAATCTCTAAACCCTTTCAACAATTGCAAACATCTTTCATAATACAAAATTAAAACTTCACTTTGGCATTCATAAATCCCAGCCAATTGATTTATAACTAGCATAGAATCACCAAAGATTTCAACAGCATCGGCACGTATCTCCTTCAGCAATTCTAACCCTTTCATCAAGGCTTGGTATTCAGCCTGATTGTTTGTCGACGTAGCAACAATCAGCAATGAAAACTCATACTTCCTTCCTTGAGGTGAAATCAACACAATGCCGATACCTGCTCCTTCACCACATGTGGACCCATCGAAGAAAAGTGTCCAAGGAGCAACCTCCAGAGAGTCCACTGTATTACAATGCTGAGTGACAAAATCAGCCATAACCTGCCCCTTAACTGCCTTAATCGATTCATAACGTAGTTCAAATTCTGATAATGCTAAAATCCACTTGCCGATTCTACCACTTAATATCGGCATCGACAGCATATACTTGACTACGTCGTCTTTGCATATGACCGTACATTCGGCAGATAATAAATAATGTCTTAATTTGACACAAGAAAAGTATAAACACAGACATAATTTTTCGATGGCCGAATACCTTGTCTCAGCATCCACTAATCTTCTACTCAAATAATAAATAACACGTTCTTTCCCTTCAAATTCTTGAATAAGAGCTGAACCGATAACGGTATCATCAGTTGACAAATACAACCTGAAAGGTTTCCCGTGTTGAGGTGGAACTAGCACTGGAGGATTTGTTAAATATTTCTTAATTTCATCTAGGGCTAACTGCTGCTCAGCTCCCCATACAAATTCCTGATCGGCCTTCAATTTAAGTAATGGACTGAAAGCCTTGATCCTTCCCGACAGATTAGATATGAATCTTCTAATGAAATTAATCTTACCGATCAAAGATTGCAATTCAGTTTTATTGGCAGGAGCAACCACCTTGTTAATTGCATCAATAGACTTCCTATTGATTTCGATGCCCCGCTGATGCACCATAAAACCCAAAAATTGACCTGTCGATACACCAAATGCACATTTATTAGGATTCATCTTCAATCCATGCTTCCTTGTGCACTCCAGTATCTTTCGTAAATCGGCTAGATGTTTTGTGATATCTCCAGACTTAATTACTACATCATCAATGTAGATCTCCACTAATGTGCCGATGTATTCATGAAAAATAAAGTTCATAGCTCTTTGATAAGTAGCGCCGGCATTTTTCAAACCAAACATCATGACTACCCACTCAAACAACCCTACATGACCTGGACATCTGAAAGCAGTCTTGGGAATATCTTCTTCAGCCATGAATATTTGATTGTAACCTGCATTACCATCCATGAAGCTGATAATTTGATGTTCGGCTGCAGCATCAATTAACAAATCAGCAATCGGCATTGGATAGCCATCTATCGGTGTGGCTTTGTTAAGATTCCTGAAATCAATACAAATACGAAGTTTTCCATTTTTCTTATAAACAGGAACCACATTAGAGATCCATTCTGCATATCGACACTGCCGAATAAACTTTGCCTCAATTAATTTAGTTATTTCGGCCTTAATGTCAGGAAGTATATTAGGGTTGCATCGGCGCGCTGGCTGCTAATGTGGCTGAAATCCAGATTTGATAGGTAACCGATGTTCAACTATCGATCGGTCTAATCTAGGCATCTCAGTATAATCCCAAGCAAAACAATCTTTATACTCTTTTAACAAATCAGTTATTTGCTACTTATACTTGGAATCTAACTTAGCACTAATAAAAGTAGGTCTTGACCTATCGCCATCACCAATATCTACTTCTACTAAATCATCTACCGATGTGAACCCTTGACCTAATTTTCCATCATCGGCAAACCTATCCATTAAAACTCTTCTTCAGAACTGACTGCTTGGATCGGTGGAATTTCATAATCAGCCACTCTAAGGAATTCTTTTTCCCAAACTTCTCCTAATATGCATTTAGTTCGCTCATAAGTATCTGATTCTGCCGATGCAATGATATAAGAAGAATCACCAGGAACAACCTCAATCTTATCCCCAATCCACTGTATGAGGCATTGATGCATTGTAGAAGGAACACAACAATTAGCATGAATCCAATCCCTCCCTAGAAGCAGATTATATGCACCCTTGCCATTAATAACAAAAAACGTCGTCGGCAAGGTTTTGCTGCCGATAGTCAATTCAATGCATACTGCCCCTTTAGCCGGTGACACATTGCCTTCAAAATCTTTCAGCATCATATCGGTTTTGGCCAAGTCTTGATCTCCCTTACTAAGTTTCCGATACATCACATAAGGCATAATATTAATCACAGCCCCTCCATCGATAAGTATCTTAGATATAGGCTGCCCATCAACTCTACCTTTCACAAACAAAGCCTTAAGATGCTATCTCTCGTCATCAGTAGGTTTCTAAAAAATAGCCATCATTGGATCTAGTGTCAACTGAGCTACTTGATCAGAGAGAACAACTTCTTCCTCATTATCAGATAGTGCCAAAAACTCCATCGGCAACATGAATACCATATTAACATCCGCCGATGGACCCTTATTTTTGTGTTTTACTTGCCACTGCTAATGACTGGACCTCTCATTGGAGGAATTTTCCTCTCGGTATAAATCCTCTTGATGCTCACGTTGCATCCTTCTTTTCTGTGTCTTTGTCAGACCCTTCGGGCACCATCGAGGAAACTTGGTCTTCCAAACCGGCTGATAACAGGTCCTAGTTGATTCTACACAGTGTATATTAGGGTCCCTGTAGAATATTTCTTCATCAGGAACTCTTGCGTTTGCCATCTCCTCAAGCTCCTCTTGATTCCTTGGAAAATATCCAGCGCGTTTACCAAGCCTTTCATGTACACTAAGTCTGCCCCCCAGCCGATCATGCACTGATGCTCTACCTCTGATCGGCTCATTGATAAATAAACCCTGATTGCTAGGTTGAAACCTCCTTTCTGACCGATTGACCCCATAATAACCATTGCACTCAGGGCAATTTTCAACAGTTGGCAATTTAATACCTTCTTCCCAACAATGGATGAAAACAGGCACCTCCAATGATTTTTATGCCGATACCATTCTTCCCGACGTCTCTTCTTGCTGTTGTCGATATCGGTCCTTACGCTGACGCCAATCCTCTTGCTGCCTTCGATGGGTAATCACAATGCCAGGTCGAGGAGGGTTTTTGGAACTACTGCTTTCTCCCAGCAAACCCTTACTTTTTGCATCATTGGTAGTTATCCGATGTTGGGGATCCACTGATGCGTTTTTCTTAGCAGCTTCTGACGTCAATACCTTGGTCTTCCCTTTGGCCTCCAACATATTTGCTAGAAAAGGGTGTTGATCAATTTTCATCGGCTTCTGGGCCTTGGAAGTACCAAACTTAATTCTCCCAGATTCAATAGCCGATTGTAACTGTTGCCTGAACACCTTGCACTCATTTGTACTGTGTGAAGTTGCATTGTGCCATTTGCAGTACAAGATCTTCTTCAACTCTTCTGTCGATAGGATAACATGATTAGGTGACAGCTTAATTTGGCCCTCTTGAAGCAGAAGATCGAATATCTTGTCGGCCTTGGTGATATCAAAGGTAAACTTTTCTAGTTCTTTCTGACCAAAGGGACAAGATATCGGCTTTTTATTCTTAACCCACTCAGCTAAACCGATAACTGGCTCTTCATCAGAATCAGAATCTCCTACTTCTTCAATAAATAATACTTTTTTACTCCAATTCTTTTTAGGTTCAAAAACCCTAGTATCTTGATCAGAGATCATTTGCACAAGATGACTGAGGCTTTCAAACTCCTGAGAAGCATATCTGTCTTTAAGATGTGGCAATAACCCTTGGAAAGCTAAATCGGCAAGCTGCCGATCATCCAGCACCAGACTGTAGCACTTATTTTTTACATCTCGTAGCATTTGCACAAAGCTTTCTACCGATTTATCATTACGCTGTCTTAATTTTACTAAATCGGTAAGCTTCTTTTCATGGATTCCAGCAAAGAAATACTTATGAAATTGTTTTTCTAGGTCAATCCAAGTAATAATAGAATTTGGTGGTAATGAAATGAACCATGTAAATGCCGATCCAGACAAAGATGATGAAAATAATCGAACTCTTAATTCATCTCTGCTAGCTGCCTCTCCACATTGAATAATGAAGCGATTGACGTGTTCCATTGTTGATGTATCATCTTGCCTAGAGAATTTAGTGAAATCTGGTACCTTGTACCGATTTGGGAGAGGAATTAAATCATATGCAGGAGGGTATGGAGTCCGATAAGAATAAGTATTGACCTTGGGCTTTATCCCAAACTGATCCTTCATAATTTCTGCTATCTTATCGGCCCAAAAAGCATCAGCCTCCTGCTGACGAACTGGCTGAATTTCTAAGAGAGGTGCTTGCTGATATCCCTCCACATATCTTTGTGGCCCACGATCTCCAGCAATCGGCATATTTGCCGTTACTTGTGGTCCATTAACCTGTTGGAAAGGATTCATCGGCTGAGCTGCCGATGCTTGATTCTGAAAACCAGCTTGCATATGACCTTGTTGCATCCCTGCAACCTACTGATTTTGCTGAACTGTATGTTGAACAGGTAACTGTCCTGACCAACCAGTATTAGAACTCATCGGTACAAAACTTACCGATGGCTGGTAATTTGCTGACATTGTTGGATAATTATAGCCAGCATGAGGCATGAACTGAACCCCAGTTTGACTCATAGCAGGGGCTTTCTGCTGCATCGGCAGTAAGCTTGCCGATGGACTTGAATTGGGTGTTTGAACCAAAGGCATCTGGAAACCTCCTGGAGTTGGTTGCACAGTAGTTGCTGTGGCATATTGAGGCACTTGAGCCATCGGTGAAACAGCCGATGGTATAGGAGCTTTTCCTACTGCATCAAACACTTGAGGTAACCTAGGATTGAAAGCAGATGACTCTAGAGGCATACCATATCCCCACCAATTAGCAGGAATCTGGCTATTCTGAGACACAGGGCCTGACATAGCTGATGCCGATAGATCTGTATTAAGCTGAACTCGTCCTCCTGGTAGTACTAGATCTAATCGTATCGGTGTAGATTGAATATTAGGTAAGCCTGCCAATACTGGAGAAGAAGTAACTTCTGTACCCACAACGGCCGAGGGAGCCGATGGAGTTTTGATAGATGCCAGCTCTGGTTGGTGATAGGCAGGCCCAACGTAATGTGGTGATGCTTGTCCTTCTTTGAGAGTTCGAACCACAACATTATGAATAGTATTGGACAGCACATTGGAATGATTAATCAAAGCATGATTTACTGCAGAATTAACCATCTCTTGAAGTTTACCAGGATTGGAGTCAAAGGTAACCTGCTGAGGCAACGACAAATCTTGCTTCTGGATGACTTGTCCACTCTTGTTCAGGCTAAATGATTTCAGACAAAGCTGCCTGTATTCTTCTACAGCCTTTTCCATAGCCTGCCTTTGCTCTTCCTTAAGATCTTCTTCTGATACCGCGATAATGTTCCCTGAATCGATCTCGGAATTGAACATATTGATCGGATTGATTGGTCCCACTGAGCGTGCCAAAAGATGTGTTGATGCAAAAGTGGATCTGCAAACACAAAGGGCTAATACCCAAATCAATATCCAAAGTGTGCCAGTCGATTTGACCTGTTAATTGACAAGGATGAAGATACGAGCACTTTGGTCCTGACAACAGCGATACGCCCGGAAGTCACGACCAAGAGGTACTCACACGGAACTCGAGAATCGTCGAAGGTCGCACTAAAGCTATGCAACTCGCCGAATTAATGAGAACTCGTAAAAAAGAAAAATATGCAAATTGACGAAGTCGCCGAAAAGTAAGTAGATGCAAATAGGAGTAAAAATTGGTTTTGATATTGATTCCTTTTTTTTATTACATTGCCCCTCACTCTATATTTATACCCTGATCTAAAGAGATATAACCAAACACAACTAGGACACCAAGTCCATATCTAAGGAAACACGTGACTCTTACATGAATCATACTCTAACAAATATAGAAAAGGAAATCAACTCCTATCTATTTCCCTGTCCGCCTCAATTACGATGGAAATCTCACCGACCTCCTTTCCATCGGCATACTTCCTGTTTCATTGGTAGTAGTCTTCAAGCCTTCCTTCATCGGCATCGACAATAACATCTCCAACCTTATCGGCAACGCCCGAGTCTAAATCAACCTTTCCATCGATCACCACCATTCATCGGCAACCATCTTTACAAGCTGATTTTCATCGGCTGTCAGCGTATACAGTAACTTTCCTCCTACCGATTAGCCCACTCTGATCATTTTGACACGTGCAAAAATGGTGTCAACAGTCAGAGTATCCAATCCAATTTCAAGATAAGACCAATGGACCAGCGTAGGAAACGCAGGCCATTACCCACTGGTTCTAGATCCAACCATTGCCGGTATGACTGTTGCGAAAGTACTAATCGACGGAGGAGCCGGACTCAACATCATCTTTTTAGAAATGCTAAGGAAGATGGGACTACAACTCACCGGGATGATTACACCAACAAGTACACCTTTTTATGGAATAGTACCCAGCAAGCCAGCCATGCCACTCGGACAAATTACTCTACCAGTTACTTTTGGAACTCCCTCGAACTACCATACAGAGTTCATCAAGTTTGAGGTTGCGGACTTCGATTCATCATACCATGCAATCCTCGAGCGCCCAGCACTAGCAAAATTCACGGCAGTACCGCATTATCCGTACCTACTGCTCAAGATGCCAGGGCCTAATGGTGTCCTTTCTCTCCGAAGTGATTTAAAGCGCGCATTTGACTCTGATGTTTAGGCAATCCAAATTGCAGCAAAGGCACAGGCAAACGATGGAAGAAAAGAAATAGCCACTATTGCCGTAGAAATAAGCCAAGAAGAACTAGAGATACCGGCTAAAAGACCAAGCATCCTAGCACCACCAAAAGAAGTCGACGTCAAGCAAATCGACCTGGGCATCGGTGATCCCTCAAAAACGGCAACCATCAGTGCACACCTATCAGCAAAATAGAAACTCGCGCTCACCAACTTTCTTCAGGACAATAAGGATATCTTCGCTTGGAAGCCGGCCGACATGCCAGGGGTCCTAAGAGAGTTGGCTGAGCACAGAATTGATATCAATGAAGGCTCCAAGCCTGTGAAACAACGACTATGATGATTCTCTCCCGACAAGAAGGCAGCAATTAAAAAGGAAATTACAAAACTAATGGCAGCCGAATTCATTAGAGAAATCCTTCATCTAGATTGGCTAGCAAACCCAGTTCTAGTATAGAAAAAGAATACGGATGAGTGGCACATGTGTGTCGACTACATAGATCTCAACAAATATTGCCCGAAAGATCCGTTCGGGCTACCATGCATTGATCAGATAGTTGATTCAACAGCAGGATCTGCCCTATTATCCTTTCTTGACTGCTATTCCGGATATCACCAGATCACATTAAAAGAATAGGACCAAAGAAAGACATCTTTCATCACTCCATTTGGCGCCTACTGCTACAAGACCATGTTGTTTGGACTCAAGAATGCTGGAGCCATTACCAAAGAGTTATCCAAACATGCCTTGGTGATCAGATCGGTGAAAACATAGAAGCATACATGGATGACGTGGTTGTAAAAATAAAGAACCCGGATGCACTGATTGAAGACTTAAAACAAACCTTCAAAAATCTGAAAAGGTGGAGCTGGAAATTGAACCCAAACAAGTGTCTATTCGGAGTTCCTTCAGGACAACTACTTAGATTCTTGGTCAGTCATCGTGGAATCGAAGCAAGCACCAAGCAAATTCGAGCCATAACAGAGATGGGCCCTCCTCGAAGCATCAAAGATGTACAAAAACTAACAGGTTGCATGGCGGTACTCAATCATTTCATTTCAAGACTCGGTGAAAAAGGATTACCTTTCTTTAAACTACTAAAGAAGACAGATAAGTTTGAGTGGATGGAAGAAGCAAATGAAGCTTTCAAGAAACTTAAGACATACCTCACCTCATCACCAGTCCTCACACCTCCAAAGAAAGACGAAGACATGATGCTATACATTGTGGCAACTTCTACTGTAGCCAGCATAGCGATAGTAGTAGAAAGAGAAGAAGAAGGGCGCATGTATAAAGTACAACGCCTAGTATACTACATCAGCGAAGTATTGTCAGAATCAAAAATCCGGTACCTGCATGTGCAAAAACTACTCTACGCCTTACTAATCACTTCACGCAAGCTTCATCACTATTTTGAAAGCTACAAGATTACCGTGGTGACAAATTTCCCACTAGGAGACATCTTACACAACAAAGACGCAACAGGGCGCATATCCAAGTGGGCGGTTGAACTAGGCGCTCTCAACATCGATTTCACCCCATGGAAAGCAATTAAATCTCAAGCCCTTGCAGATTTTGTTGCCGAATGGATAGAGATTCAACAACCTATGTCAAATACAATCCTTGACCACTAGAAGATATACTTTGATGGATCACTCAAGCTAGGCGGAGCCGGTGCGGGCGTTCTCTTAATCTCTCCGGACGAAAAACAACTCAAGTATGTCCTTCAGATATTATGGCAAGCTACCAACAATGAAGTAGAATATGAATCTCTCATCCACGGGCTATGAGTGGCAATTACCCTCGGAATCAAGCGATTACTCATATACGGCGATTCAGCAATAGTCATCAACCAAGTCAACAAAGATTGGGATTGCACCAAAGAAAACATGGGTGCTTACTGCGTTGAAATCAGAAAACTCGAAAAACATTTCCATGGATTGGAAATTCTACATGTCCTGTGCGATTCCAACATTGTAGCAGATATCCTCGCCAAGCTCGGATCAGACAGGGCAAAGGTCCCACCCGGCGTATTCATAGAGGAGTTATCAGCTCCTTCTATCAAACAACCCGGTGATACAACCTCAGAACTCACAGTAAAAGGCAACCAGATTCTGGTAATCAACACTTCATGGATGTATGTTTTTATTGATTACATCAAAGAGAATAATTTGCCAGCGGAAAAATAGGAAGCCACACGAGTTGTTCGCAGAAGCAAGAATTACATCCTAGTAGGAGACAAGCTCTACAGAAGAGCCGCATCATCAGGAGTACTCCTAAAATGCATCTCATTTGAAGAAGGCAAACAAATCCTAGACGAAATACACTCAGGTTGCTGTGGAAACACTACTAGGAATCAGGCCTTGGCCAACGCCTATATTTGGTTGCAATATGGCTATTTTGGTTGCAACTGGAATCAATTGCATCTAAGTCTGGTGGTCGATAGATGGTTGCAGTTGGAACGGTGCAATAGCCTCAGGCAACCACTGAAGATGTGGTGTTGCAACAGATTTTGCTATTGCAATGTAAAAAAAAGCCTACTGCAACCAATACTTGGTTGCAAGAACAAATATTGCAACGATTAGATTGGTTGCCTAAGGTTCTATAGCCACGAAACACTTGGCTGCAATATTTCATGATTGCCACGAACGAAAGTGTTGCAATAGAAAAGTATTGCCACTCCAAAATTACGTGGCCATATGGTCATATTACTGCAAAGTGTGATCCATTGCATCAAAGTGCTTTTGCAACGTATCAGATATGGTTGCGATAGATGATATGGTAATGCAACGAACTAGTCTTCGAGGTAATATATGTAGGTTGCAACGAATTTGTGTTGGTGGTAATAGAGGCCACATGCAACAAACAATTGTTGGTGGCGATAGATGATATCATAATGCAACAAACTAGTATTCGAGGTAATATATGGAAGTTGCAACGAATTTGTGTTGGTGGTAATAGAGGCCACATGCAACAAACAATTGTTGGTGGCGATAGATGATATGATAATGCAACAAACTAGTATTCGAGGTAATATATGGAAGTTGCAACAAATTTGTGTTGGTGGTAATAGAGGGCACATGCAACAAACAATTGTTGGTGTCAATAGATGATATGGTAATGCAACACATAAAGTTCGTCGCAATAATGCATATTGCAACCAAAATCAATGGTTGCCTATTATTCTATCGCAACGAGGGGAATTTGAATAGCAGTTTTTAGATTATTTTCTCAGCATGCACATCACATATAACCAACTGATACATTCATTAATTCAAATTTTGTCTCAAACCAAAGTAACACACAATGACCAGAATTGTGCTTTAAAGAACATGACTACAACTAACAAAATAAAGAAACCATATTTAACTTAGTTCACAACATTGTTTAGCATATAATAAATCGATCTAATAATGAGTTCGCTGGTTGCTCCATCGACAATCAGCTACACAACCACAAATAAGCATCTTTGTAACTTGTCATTCTTGTTGTGGCCGGCCATCAACATTAAGCCATAGAAGCTTTCTCTAATTGTTTTGGCTGTCCGAGTTTCTCTGCGATTCATGAAAACATATATGATTAAATTAAAGGAGTAATTAGCAATCATAGAACAAGAGAAATTGAGATCAACCCTAGAAGGAGAACAACTGTGTCTTGTCACTGCTAGGAAAAAATGTTTAACAATTCAATCTATAAATAAATTCTGTGAGAATCCAATGGGACACTAGAGTTGTCAAATGTAGTTTATTTATCCCCACATGTTAAACAAAAGCAATAGCGATCAGTTACTGAATCATCTTAAATGTCAAGTGCAAAACAACTGTAGTCAGTAAAGAAATTGGAATGGCAAAGTTTATTAAATAGACATGGTAAACATCACTTGTTTCTTTACTGGAGGGCATACACAACAGAAGGCATAGGAAAAAATCTAGCAATGACAT